>NW_005871118.1:4541196-4600836 GCF_000147115.1 Myotis lucifugus | reverse complement strand
AGATGATGACTAAATGTACATTGCATCCTGGATTTGACATTAGTGGTAAAACTGGGAAAGCCAAATAAAATATGGAGCTTAGTAATTGAATTTTGCCAGTGTTAATTTCTTAGTTTTAATAAGTGTTGCATGGTTAACATTACAGAAAGCAGAGTGAAGCATATGTAAACAAATCTCTATTATCTTTGAAACTTCTCTATAAATCTAAATGTATTATAAAATGTAATACTTAAAAGAAAAGAAAAAACAGCGGGAAAATAACATATAGCATTTAGATACATAGCTGCCAATTCCAGAAGAAATCTGGATGTGACTGCTGTTAGAAATCACTAGTCTCGTAATATTGAGGAAAACAACTTATCATCAGGCTCTGTGGGCGATAGATGATGAAAATGCTGCCAGGCTCCCGGCTGTGGTACCTCAGTGAGGAAACAGAGCTCAGCATAGTCTCAGGAGGGGGCCGCATTGATTTTTTAAAAAAAAAGACAGATAAAGGCCCTTTGAGGGAAATATGGGATTCTGTATTAGTCTGATAGAAATTTTAAGGTTTTTGTTCAAGAATCCATAGTTCATATTTAAGGGAAAGCAGAGCCCTACTACATGATGAACTAAGTGTTCATGCTGGCATACAAGACAGTTTGTAGTTCTCTCCTGAGATGTGTAAGCAGGTAAAAAGATAGTTCTTTTGATAGCAAGGAAGGTCTCTTTGTAGACTTTTGGTTTTTGTTTCCACATGGTCTATGCAAAACAACTCCTCCACTGAGCTGCCTCCTAAACAAGTGGGAACTTTAACTGAGTTTTCTGAAAGAGGTAATTCAATTTGTTCCCAGTGCAGCAGGGTGAATTTGGCACATAGGGTTTGATCGGTACATGTTGTTCTTTAATTGATTTGTTTTAGCTGTTGAATGTTTTACCAGGAATAGGGCAAAATCCTGAATGAATAAGACACAGGGTGGGTGGAGGAATTATTTTAGAGGAATTTATCTGTTTTTATTTCAGATCTGCAAGCAAATCTTAAAGGTAGCTATGCTGCAATCCCTGGCCTTTGGGCATGGCTGCTTTCAGTGGTGCTACTATTTGTAGTACCTTTCCTACCCACCCTTCCCCCACCCCCCAGAGGCTAACTTGAGCACCAGAAATGATAAGACAGTAAATGTTTAATCGATAGAGCAGAAAACTTAAGTGGCAATGTGTCCACATTTATAGAAAGTCATTTATTCAATGTTTCAAAAATATATGCTTACCTATATAGGATGTGGATATCAATTAAATGAGCAAAATTTAACTGACTGCCTACCCAGATGCTTATCATTGCTAAAGTTTAGTGGAAATAAAAATTATATATCTCAAAATGACTGCTATGAAGTGAATTGTATCCCCACCAAAATTCACATTTTGAAGCACTAATGTCTAATATGGTGGTATTTGGAGATGGGACCATTGGGTTGGGTTTAGATGAGTTCATGAGGGTGGGGCTCTCATAAGGGATTAGTGCTCTTATAAGAAGAAACACCAGAAAGCTAGGGCTCACTCTCTCTCTCTCTCTCTCTCTCTCTCTCTCTCTCTCTCTCTCTCTCACACACACACACACACACACACACACACACACTCCTTGCCATATGAGGACACAAAGAAAAGGCAGCCATCTGCAAGTTAGGAATAGAGCCCTCACTGGGGGACCAAGTTGAAGAATACAAGTTGAAGAATGCCTTGATCTTGGACTTCCCAGCCTTCAGAACTATGAGAAACAAATTTGTTGTTTAAGCCATCCATCCAGTCGATAGTATTTTAATACAGCAGCCTGAGTGGACTAATACAATGACAGTCTAAGGAAATAGAGCAAAATACTAAGTCAGTTCTGAACTATGAAGTATAGCAATCTTTGTTCAAAAGAACACTGAAAGTGAGGGTGACCAAGGAATGGGTTTTGGAGGATTTGGGACTGGATCTGATCCTTGCAGGACTTTCCAATCTATCAACTGGAAACACTTCCACCTATGGACATGGTCTCTTCCAGTCCCAAATCCATCCTGACCATGCTTAGGCCTCTCCAGCCAGCAGAGGCCACATGGAATTTCTTGCTTTTAGAACTTGCATTGCCAGAAGGGATACAAGTCCTTGGTGCTGACCACATTCCCTTACTCAGTTGGCCAGTCCTTATGGTGAGGCTTTTGCTTTAATTACCCTTCTTAGACCTGATTTCCTTAGTAAGATGAGAACCCATAGGCTATGTTCTCACCAAAGACGGTGAGAAGTTAGATAGATGGTGGGGGAGGAATATAAAGGATTTTGATAAATATGGAAGGGCAGGAATGGAGATGCCATTGAAAATGAGTATTTTTTGTGAAATAATTAAAACTTCCTTACCCAAACACACACTAACTGTTGAGACTAGATAAGCTAGGCTAGGGTGTAATGGGAAATAAAATCAAGGGAGCTAAACCATGTGCAACTTGGATGAAATTGTGTGATGGTTAATTTTATGTCTATATGACTGGGCTAAGGGATACCCTGATAACTGGTATACATTATATCTGAGTGTGTCTATGAGGGTGCCTTGGGAAGAAATTAACAGTTAAATCAGTACACTAAGTAAAGAGGGTGGGCATCATCAAATCTGTTCAGGGCCTGAAAAGAACAAAGGGCAGAGGAGGGGCAAATTGCCTCTTTGCTTGAGCAGAGACGTTCCATGTTCTTCTTCCCTCAACTATCAGTGCTCCTGGTTCTCAGGAGGTTTGGACTCACTCATCACTGGCCCCTTGATTCTCAGGCCTTTGGACTCAAACTGAATTGCACCACAGCTTTCCTGGTTCTCTAGCTTGCAGAGGGCAGATCATGGGACTTCTTTGCTTTTATAACTGTGTGAGCCAATCCTGTAATAGATCTCCTCTTACCTATCCTATTGGTTCTGTCTCTCTGGAATGCTTGACTTGTGTCTCAAGTTTATAGCAGAAAGCAGAAGAAAGGTAACAATAGTAAAGGAATGGATCTTGTTTTTGCTCCTAGGAATACTCAACTAGCATCACCACCAGCAAGAGCTGGCTGCGGCAACATTGGAAACCACAAACATATGGGTAATTCATTAGTCAAATAAATCATCCTTAAAAATGATCTGTGTGCAGCAATGTATCACAGCACAAATGGAATAAGTGTATAGGAAAGAAAGAAGTGCTTTCTTGTATTTTGCAGTGTTTGAATGATTAATAAGCAAGTTAGAAATGAAGAGATAAAAGAAATGACAGATGTCATCAGCTTCTTCATAACACAGTCTTAGGCAGTAGTCCTCAAGCTTGAGCATGCATCAGAATCTGGATGTAGAATTCCTGACTCCCATACGGGAGGGGTGCCATGGGATGGGCAGAACAAGAATTTACATTTCTAACAAGCTCCCAGATGATGCCAATGCTGCTGGTCCAAGAATTACATTTTGAGAAATGCTCAACTAAGGAAAGAACTCTTGAGCACTTTTGCCTGAGAAAAATCTGTGTTAAGAATCATGTCAAATTGCCTCTTATTACTCAAGAGAGCATTTGACAGGCCACAATTTGCCATCTGTACCATTAGCAGCCCTCTCCCTAAAAAATGAAAATATTCCTTGTAGTTAAAATGTGATCTTACTCAACAAAGTCAAGGAATGGAAAGCATGAAGCATTCTTTCCACTCACTATTTTAATACACTAGGCATGTCAGAAGATAAAATATTCAACATCAAAAAGAAAAGTAAAAAACAAAATTCTTTTAATCAAATGCCTCACCTCGTATAACCCTGACCTGAATCAGAATTAAGAATGGGGGTTGCATACAGATCATTAAAGAGGTCAAATACTGTCTTATTATAAACAGTAAATTCTGTAATATTTCTACCTATTGGATAACCCAACAAACAGTTTAATAATACCATTAGTATAAAACATTCGTTTGAAATAAAAAAGCAGAAGCAACTTTGGGAGTAGCTACATAATCAGGCTGGAAGTGTACAGTCTTTTGAAGCCTGGAGATAGCTAAATGAAATATTTGTTCCATCCTTTGAAGTTTCTTCAGAAACTTTAAGTCATTATACTGTTGAAAATTTAAAAATCCTATCATATTTGGAAATGATGGATTGTTCGTTGACTATAGCAATAAGTAACTACCAGTTACAAGCCAGTCCCTATCAGTGCAATGCTCTTCAGCAACCACACCTCTGAAGAAAAAGTCCATCAACAGTCCCTAATGATGATGATGCTTTTGACACTAAGGTGCAACTGATCCTTATATGTTTTCTCCTTCCAAAATCTGCTAATTCTAGGACTTCATGATTTTTCAAACCCTATATAAGTTCAGCTCTCTGCTTTGCTCAGATGGCCTGTCTTCCAAGCACAGCTCTCCCTTAGTAAGCAATAAATTTAGTTTAATGAGCAAAAAAAGTCAGCTTTTTGTTTGTTTCAAATAGTCCTCAATGTGTAATACCAAAGGAAGTATCAATTGTCCGTGACTGATTACCTATTTTTCCTAGTACCTACTTGGGGAACATATAATCGTCTCAGGGATCAGTAGAATCCACATCAGTGGTTCTCTATGAGGAAGAGGGGAACAATTTGGCCCTGGGGGACATTTGACAAAGTCTGCAGAGACTTTTGGCTGCCATGACTGAAGGGAGAGGAGGGCTACTGGCATCTTGTAGGTAAGGCCAGGGATGATGCCCAATATCCTCCAATACAAAGGACAGCCCCTCCCCAGCCCAAAATGCCAGTACTACTACTGTGAAGAAACCCTGGCTTAAAACAATAGAATGTGAAGAAAAATACTAGGAAATGATGCTTAGTTTAAAGATGGGGAACCTGGGAAGATGTGAATCACTTTTTGCCTCCTTACTAACCAATCCATATTTTCACTGAATTTCAAGTATATTAATTCTTCCAAAACTATTTCAACATAAAGTACACCTAAAAGCAGAAGGATGGACATTAAACTCTCCAGAGAATAATATTTTCTCTTTCATCCCATCCCATTACACACACTTCTGGCCCCAAAGGATAAAAATAGGCACATTGATCAGCCAATCAAGTCTCTCAAGAATCAGTTCACTGTAGTTGTTCAAGCCTGTCTCCTATAACTTTCCTTAATGTACTTTTCATTTCATCAGATTAAGTTAACCATGCCCTTCCCCATTCCTCTCAATCTTTCTGACACTGACAGCTTGGAAGAGTTACACACATTCAGCAAATCCTTTCCTCCTTCTCACTCTATTCCATTGCAAATAGGCTTCTACCCCTTTAATTTTTCCCCAAATGTTTTTCTTAATGTCAGCCAGGACATCCTGATTTCCAATCCAACAGCAACTTACCAGTATACTTTCATTTCAAACACTTGGCTATACAGTAAGTTCTCATAATCAAAAGTTCATGGAACTGCAGTAAAACAATGTATAATGAAACCAAATTTAACCTAAGCTAATATGTTATGATATAAATAAGAGTTAACTTCCTATGGCATCTCATCACCATTATAATCGAACAACATTGAACAAAACATTATTCAAGGACCTGTTGTAAGCCATAATAGAGTTGGTTCCTTCTTTTACCTGTATAATTTAATCCCTAGTTTACTTTAACACTGAACTTTCTTTGCTCCAAGTCTCTGAAATTTCCCTGTCTTTCCTGCCCTTCTTCCATTCCCCCCTAAATTTAAACATTTGCTACAGTTCTATTCTCAGATTTTTTTTCCTTCCTAGTTGCCATCCATTGGAGAATCCATGTCCCAAGTCCACACTTATAACCCTAATGTTGTCTCTACTACCTCATACTAACTTTGGGGAAACATATATAGGTTTGACTTTGGTTGTCCATACACAAATTTTCCCCTGACTTCATTACTGAAATTCATACACACTGTTGGTGTGATTGCTAATTAGTACAATACCTTTGGAAAATATTTGTCAGCATCTAAAAAAGCTGAACATATACCTACCTTATGATTCAGGAATCCACTTCTAGGCATATACCCAATGGAAGTGTATACATATTTACATATGTGCACCAAAAGATATGTACACGAATATTCATAGCAACATTACTCATTATGGCAACAAACAACCAAATGTGTATCAGCAGACGGGATAAATAAGTTTGCGGTATATTCCTCCAATGGAATACTTCTTAGTATTGAAAAAGAAATACTGCATGCATCAATATGATTGTATCTCACAGATAAAATGTTGAGCAAAAACAGTAAACACAAACAACTACATCTAATGTTAATTTAACTTATATAAAGGCCCCAAACAGACAAATCAAATTGGTAGTAATAGAAGCCAGAATAGCAATTACCTTTAGGGGACAATGTATGATACTTCTTGGGTGTGAGTAGTGCTCCATATCTTAATCTGAGTGGATTACACATGTTTGTCCACTTCATAAAATGCTGTCAAGCACTATACATGTACAATTTGTTCAACCTTTATATATTAAAAAATTTCCAAGACACATCTTAAATAGTTTAAACTCCAAATGTGTATCCATGTTCTCTTTTTATAAGTAACAGAATGATAACTTTCTAACAACACTGTCAAGTCCTCTTATCCTTACTCAGACTGTGTGGGATTTGTCCTACTAGAAGAATGAATCCTTAGACACAATATTGTCACTTGATTGTCAGCCTCACTAAATAATTTTATAAAAGTCATAACTATTCATATTCAAGATGAATTCAAGAATAGAGACCAAAAAAATCTGCACTGTTAAAGCTGCCAACCATGTCACTTTCAAAACATGCCACTTACATTTTTCATTTTCTTCATGAAGAAGTTTGAAAATCATGTTCTATAGGACACAGAAATGCTTTTATGACCTTTCTGAAAACTACTCTCTTGACCCTTCTCTTTTCGGTGTAATTGAATTTCAATGGGACTTTCCTGATTTCTTAATAGAAATGCACTTAATTAGAAACTAAGAAACTTAGGGCCACAAGAGGGATTAATCAGGGCCTCCTTTAATACATTCCTAGAGAAGGCTGTGTGTCTTTGCAACACAACCAGAGAAGAAAAGTTACAAATAACTTTGCAACAAGGAATATGCAAATCTGCATATGACTACTTCGGTCTCTACACAACAATCTCTCCTAATGAAAGAATACCACAGAGATAAAAGGCGAAATATCCAGAACACGTTTTCAGAGAAATGCTGCTTCTTCCTTACTTGAATTTAATTTTTTTCTGTCAACAAGAAAAGTAAATTGTTTAGTAACTGATTTTTCAAAATTTCTAGTTGTTACCCAGTGTTTTTACGTAAATGCCTTTACTACCACTTAAAGATGTGCTGGCAATAAATAGTGCATTATTAAAATCATGCAAGAACAACTAAAATTAAATTCAAAACACTTACAGTTCCGTATTCATTTCCAGTGTGTGAGGAAACACCAACACTTCCAAAAACCAGCCAAATACATACTGCTTCTGTCAGGAAGGAATATTCCAGAGACCCAACTCTACACAGCAGTGTTGAATCCTGGGTGCACACCGGAGTCACCTGGAGAACCTGAAAAACAAGATAGTCAGTAACCCACCTCTGAATCTGCATTCCAATATGCAGACAGAGTTGAGAATCACTGCTGCAAACCTAAAACCAATTCAAACTGACATAAAACATTTGGGTTCTTAATTTCTCTATTACATGTCATTTTTTTTTTTACTTAGAAAATAAGTTTTAAAGGTTTAGCTCACTGAAACCATGGCAACAAAAACAAAATGAGATGCTTAATTTCAGACATTTTTTTTTACCAACTGCCATAATGAATCAGAATACATACACCATACAAGTAATTTACATTTCATCATATCCTTCCTTCAACTAATCGTATCTAGGTAACCTTGTACATTTGCTTGTGTATCAGTTTCCTCCTCCGTAAAATGGAGATAATGATAGTACTTACTTATTAGAGCGTTATTATAAGAAATATATGAAAAAATGCATGCACAACATTCAGCATAATGCCTGCATGACACATTCTAATTGTTTTGGCTGGGAACATCAAGCAAATATGGGGAAAAGATGATGTAGTGAGGTATATAGTGTTACCTACACTTGAGGAAAAATGTGTTAGAGAAATGAAATGTCTTGCCCAAGATTATGCATTTAGTAAGTTGTGATCCAGAATCTGAACCTGAGTCAGCCTCAACCTGAAGCCCCTGTCCGTTCCACACAAGATCTTTCTCCCTACGGAGGAGGCCACACATGGATTTTCAAGATGCTAACTTATCTGAAGGTAGTTTAGATGACAGATGTTCTAGTGCTAAGTGTTTTTTGTTGTTCTTGTTTCTTTGTTTTGGAGGTTTCTGTTGTTGTTATTTTTTAATAAAGAAGAATCAAAGTTGGGACAATTTTATAAGTAATAAAGCACCCCTCTTAAACTCTGATTAGGTAAAATTTTCTGCAGCTGGCTCCGATTCCTTGACTCACACACCTCTGCTCCACGGGCATTGCATTTACCTATCCAGGGCATAAGCAAAAATCAAACAATGTAGCTTGAACAGCTACTTATTCCCTATTAGAAGCCCGGTGCACAAAAATTTGTGCACTCGGGGGGGGGGGGGGGTCCCCTCAGCCCAGCCTGTGCCCTCTCGCAGTCTGGGACCCCTAGGGGGATTCCACCTGCTGGCTGAGGCCCGCTCCCCGGGGGGATCAGACCTAAGCTGGCAGTCAGACATCTCTCTGGCAGCCCAGGAGCCCTCGGGGGATGTCCACTTGCCAGCGGGAAGCAGGCCTAAGCTGCAGTCGGACATCCTTAGCACTGCTGAGGAGGCGGGAGAGGCTCCCGCCACCACCGCTGTGCTGGCAGCCATCAGCCTAGCTGTGGCTGAGCAGAGTTCCCCCTGTGGGAGTGCACTGACAACCAAGGGGCAGCTCCTGCATTGAGCGTCTGCCCCCTGGTGGTCAGTGTGTGTCATAGTGACCAGTCATTCCCAGTCATTCTGCTGTTAGGGTCAATTTGCATATTACCCTTTTATTATATAGGATTCTGCGAGGATCAGAGCCCCCTGGGGAGCAGCGCTCCATGCCATCCCATGTGGTTTCAGTCTATCCGCCAGACAGCTACTTCCCTCTGCTTCCATTCTGGCCATCCTTGTCTCTGTTAGTGTTAAACATGTCCCAGTGCACCTCTATCTCCTTTGTTACTGCTTTTCAGAAATGATGATATAAACTGTCTCCCAAAATGTGTGTGGAATGAACAAAAAGGCCCTAGATGTATCAATAAGCACAGAGTAAAATGAAAGAATTATGTGGCCAACTATATTTAGGAAGTTCTAGGCTAAACGAAGTTTCAGATCACAACCTTTACTACTCTAATGTATACTAGGTATCTTCATGAGGGAAATGTAATATGCAACATTTGCAAATACAGTTTTAGAAATGGGGAGTGCCCCTTGCTCACCCAGAGCACTTTCATTGTTTTCTGAAAGTGGTAATTTCCACTCATTTGCCCCTCTCTTCACTTGCTGGTCCTGCAAAGCAGATTCACTAGCAAAACTATTCCATTAATAGCTGCAGCCTTAGTTCCTGCTCAATGAGTTATGAAATACACCTGAATATGGTACAAATATATGAATATGGTATAAAACATTTACCATGTAGAATAGGTCCCTCCCTGGAGCTGAACTAGAGATTCACCTTTTCGTTTCAATAGAAAACTCTCATAAAGCAAAAAACAGAACTTTCCAAGCATATCTAAAATATGTGGATAGCTGGTTAATTGGATAATAAAACCCTTGGGGTAGTTGCAATAATGAAAAGCACTTTGTATTTGGATTAGAGCATAAACCAATATATTGAAAACAATATAAACTGATTATGCAGAATGAAGAAATGATAACATGTGATAAGGCTATCTAGAGAATGCCAACCTAGCTTAACATTAATCTTTGGGAAAACACAATTCGAGTCTCAGTATTTTTTTCCACTGGGCAATTTTCCAACAATTTTTTCTCTCTCTTATCAACAATTGCTTTTTTACAGATGGGCTGTAATACTTCTGGGTTAATTTTATTACACTTTGAATGGCCTAATTTTTATTCTTATATCATTGGATTATGGATAGTCTGGGGCTATTTAAAATGTTGTTGAACCTTCTCATTTCACCTTTTGCACCATGCTTAATTTGAATGAAAAGTGCATCTCTTTAACCTTGAATTTGAGATATTGGAACGTCTTCCAGCTGAAAGTTTTCTTTCCTCAGTTTAAAAAAGTCAAGGAGTGAGGATAATATTAAGTGAATCTGTCCTCTCAATTAAGTCTTATCAAATAATACCTTACCTAACTGCACTGATGCATAACAATTAATACTAGTTAAGTATAGTACTCTTAAATTACTTTACTTATGGAGAAATTAAATTGCTAAAATTATAAAATATTTCAAGAAGTAAGTGGAGGATTGGATTTTCTCATTTTGGGAGTGCCAGCCAGGCCAAGGGACCCCACTGGTGCCACGATCGGAGCCGGGGAGGGACGCGGGAGGTTGGCCAGCTGGGAGGGACCGCAGGAGGGCTCCAGGGTGTGTCCGACCAATCTTGCTCAATCCTGATGGGCCAGAACCCAGCAGCAAGCTCACCTACCATTCAGAGCATCTGCCCCCTGGTTTCAGTGCACGTCATAGCGACTGTGCGACTGGTCAACTGTCTGCCCCCTGGTGGTCAGTGCATGTCATAGCAAAGGGTTGAGCAGCCTTAGCGTATCATTAGCACATTATGCTTTGATTGATTGAACGCATGACCGGACGACCGGCCACTTAGCATATTAGGCTTTTATCATATGGGATAGTTTACATAGTAAGGTACTACTCACATAATGTGTGTTAAGAGCTGGCTAATTAATGATGGGGCAGAGAAGTAGGTAAAAGGCAAAGATAGAATCCTTTCAAAAGAAAACACGAATTCTTGATTCAAAAAGTTCACAATTCATTTAAATAACAATTGTACTGTTAAAGCATATGAGGAAAGTGGACTGAACCTACTTCATAAAAAAGAGAGTGAGGAGAAACTATACACTGAATGTAAATCTATAGATAAAGCATGCTTATGCTTTTTATGTTATATTAAAATATAGGGTATTTTCTTGTTTTGATGTTGTTTAAACAACATTTTATTTTACACTAAAGACTGCAAAAAACTACATTTTTATTTCATTAACCTGCAGCCCAGAAAATAAATATTGGAACAGGACATGACAAAGTAGAAGCTGAAACTAAAATGTGCTGAATACAAAATAATTATATCAAATGTTTTGAGGGATGCTCTTTAAAATGGCTTTGCTAAACATCTAGTTCTCACCTCCAGTTGCCTCCATATTTTTCCATTGCTTAGCAACAATATAACATTAAAATCCTTTGCTGCTCTAGAATACTGCCTTAATATTTGTACTCTATCTTTATGATCTGTAATGTGGTTGTTAAAATGATTGTGCAAATGCTTTTGCTTTAGTGCAAATGGTAGGGGCAGGCATTAATCAGTTGTTCAATGTAAGTGCAGGCCAGAATAATGACTATGTTAGTGAGGATGTCAAGAGTTACTGAGCCAGTGTGAATTAAACAAAATGTGTGAGTGAATCACTGGCTAGGTAGCCCAAAATGTCAACTTCCTCAGCAAGGTTCAGCAGGAAATAAAAATAATTTGGGGGGAGAAATGTGCTGAAGAACCTTTCAAAAGACAGCCTTTCTATGTGAACTGAATATTAACACATGAAGCATCTCAGGAATGCTAACAAGAAACATAGTTACCTATGTATATTTCTGTGCTCACCCAGCATTCAAACTAACTTGCATGAACTGTAATTTAACACTTTTTCTGCCTGGCTACTGCGGCTCACTGGTTGAGCATCGACCTATGAACCAAGAGGTCACGGTTTGATTCCCGATCGGGGCACATGCCTGGGTTATGGGCCTGATCCCCAGTGTGGGGTGTACAGGAGGCAGCCAATCGATGATTCTTTCTCCTGATTCTCTCTCATCATTGATGTTTCTATCTCTCCCTCTCCCTTTCTCTCTGAAATCAATAAAAACATATTTTAAAAATATATATTAAAAAAACACACAACACTTTTCATGACCACAGATCTATGGAAAACACATCATTAACTACTCATTCATCACTCTGCTCCCTTCACCCTCCACCCACAAAGCCCCAAAAGATTCACTTTAATATTCAAGTATTCTGAAAGGAACTAAATTACTTAGCATCAAACCTATTTATTACCTCACACAGTTTATTGTATAATTGTGTGTGTTTTTAATACTGACATTTTTATTCACAAGAACGGTTTAGCTGGAAGAACAAAAGTAAAAATGGTATTGTGTGAAAAGGTTTAGCAACTAGAGTACTTACTCTGTTTAGTAGAAGTTAGAACTGAAAGGTTTGGTAGAAAAAAAGTAGCGAGAACAAAAGATAGGAGAGAAGAACTACTGAAGTGATAAGCATGAGTGGCTGTAATGGGGAATTATCTGGGCTTAAGGCTGAAACAGATAGATCTGTGGTCCAAGACTGAGCCGCATCCCACTGCAGAGCGCCAGGAGATACAGCATGAGGAGTCTCCCAGGTAAAGTGACTGAGCTTTATGCTATTTATTTAAATCAGTAAAAAAAAAAAAAAAGACTGCAGTGCCTCACAAAAGATTAGTGTATTTTTTTCATGGTTGCATTGTTTTCTCATTTGTAAGAAAGGGCATTCCATTTCATGAAATGCTTTAGAAAATTGTAATGTTGAAAGCTCCTGTTTTCTTGAAAATGTATAAATTTAGAATCAATTCAGAAACTGAAAACTTCCATTATAGTGGAAGGAAAATTCCCTGTATTTCATATACTGCATGATATAGCTATTCCATAGGTGCAAGCTGAACAGAATGAGAATGTCAATATGAATTGTGTCAACCTGAAATTAATGGTACATTTGAAGTCCAAAAAAATATATATATACATATATATATATATATATATATATATATATATATATATATATATATAAATACACACACACACACACATATATACACACACTAGAGGCCCGGTGCACAAAAATTTGTGCACTCGGGGGGTCCCTCAGCCCGGCCTGTGCCCTCTCGCAGTCTGGGACCCCTCCGGGAATGTCCACCTGTTAGCTTAGGCCTGCTCCCCAGGGGATCTGGCCTAAACTGGCAGTCAGACATCCATCTGGCAGCCCAGGAGCCCTCGGGGGATGTCCACTTGCCAGCAGGGAGCAGGCTTAAGCTGCAGTCAGACATCCTTAGTGCTGCTGAGGAAGCAGGAGAGGCTCCCACCACCACTGCTGTACTGGCAGCCGTCAGCCTGGCTTGTGAATGAGCAGAGCTCCCCCTGTGGGAGCACACTGACCACCAGGGGGCAGCTCCTGCATTGAGCGTCTGCCCCTTGGTGGTCAGTGTGTGTCATAGTGACCAGTTATTCCCAGTCGTTCTGCTGTTAGGGTCAATTTGCATATTACCCTTTTATTATATGCCTGGCGCATGGGTGGGGGCTGCCTGGTTTGCCCTGAAGGGTGTCCCAGATCAGGGTGGGGGCCCCGCTGGGGTGCCTGGCCAGCCTGGGTGAGTGGCTGATGGCTGTTTGCAGGCTATCCACAGCCCCTTCAGGGTGGGGGTCCCTGCTGGGGTGCCTGGCCAGCCTGGGTGAGGGGCTGAGGGCTGTTTGCAGGTTGGTCAAGCCTCTCAGCAGGGACCCTCACCCCTTGAGGGTGTGGCCAGCCTGGTGAGGGGCTGAGGACCATTTTCAGGCTGGCCACACCCCCTTCAGGGTGGGGGGTCCTGTTGGGGTGCCTGGCCAGTCTGGATGAGTGGCTGATGGCTGTTTGCAGGCTTCCAAGCCCCCCAGCAGGGACCCTCACCCATGAGGGTGTGGTCAGCTTGGGTGAGTGGCTGAGGGCTGTTTGCAGGCTGGCCACAGCCCCTTCAGGGTGGGGGTCCCCGCCTGGGTGTCTGACCAGCCTGGGTGAGGGGCTGATGGCTGTTTGCAGGCTGGCCATGGCCCCCAGCCACCCAAGCTCCCAGTGGAGGCTGGCTGGAAGCAGGTATCCGGCATTGATTTATCTTCTATAATTAAAACTTTGTTGCCTTTAGCGGAGGCCACAGCCCGCCAGGGCAGGTGGGAAGTTGGCTTCCTCCATCTCCAGGGTAACCAAGCCTCCTGCTTGCTCCAGCTCCGTGGCTGCTGGCTGCTATCTTAGTTGGGTTAATTTGCATATAGTCGCTCTGATTGGCTGGTGGGCGTGGCTTGGGGTTAGTGAAGGTGTGGTCGATTTGCATGTTTCTCTTTTATTAGATTAAAGGCTAATATGCAAAGTGTCCTCTTAGGAGTTCGACTGCTTGTTATGATGTGCGCTGACCATCAGGGGGTGCTGCAGAACAAAGGAAGGCCCTGGCCAGAAGCCAGAAGGCCCCAATCGGCCCTGATTGCCGGCCAGGTGTAGAGATGCTACCTGTGCATGAATTTCATGCACCAGGCCTCTAGTCTTGTATAAATATCCTACAAAAATCCTGGGTATTCTGGTTCCTAACTAAATACTGCCCATAATTTGCAAGCTATCTCACTAAGGTTTAAACATTCTTATTGTTTTTATTTCCATACTATCAAAATTGAATTTCTTCAAACTGATCCTATGTATAAGTCCTGGAGGGCTGATGGTGGTTATTATATGGGACTTGTATAGTTCGAGTCCATGTGGCATCACTTCTTTCCCTTCTCACATCTAGTAAAGGGTAAATGCTGCAATCCTTTCCATTGGTTTTCATCTAAAATGGTATAGGGACCATGATGCTGAGTGAACTACCTAGTATAATTCTGGCTTTAAGCTTTTCATCTCTAAAGCATTTAAATACACTTTTTCTCTTTTGCTGAAAAAGTTAAAACAAAAAGGAGAAATAATGAGAGAGAACCCTGTGCCTTACATTCTAAGAGTACTTTGATGAGCCACAAGATGGGAAGTTCTATGATGTCCTCTCACTCTAGTCTCCAACCCTGTGACCCAACTGTGGGAAGCCTTCCCAACCCCAGGGTTGATTTCATCTCATCTAATAGCAAAACTTGAATGAAACAGCAGATAACTGAGTTTGAGTGGCCTGGCCGGTAATAGCCCCTGGAGTATTGTCAAATCATGAGCAATTTCTCTTTGAGAAAGACACAAGAGATGGATTTGTATTTTTTTCTTCATTATAACCAATAAAACTGATACATACAATTTAAATGTGAAGAATTTATCCTTTTCTTGCTAATTTTTCCTCTGCAAACTTTTTTCCCCTTGTATCCCTTGTAGCTGAATGTCAGAAACTTTTCACATAATGCTTCCAAAGCAGTAAGTAAACTATAAATGCTGGGTAAATATATTTTTTCCCAACTATAAAAAGACCTATGGGATACTTCATTCACAAACTATAGAAAGATAGTTCAAACCTGGGGTCTAGAGATGAAGTATTAGGTCAGTAGGTGATTTTATCTCACAGAATGTAACAGAAATGAAAATGAGAGTTTTCTTTGTCTTATGATGAGTTTTATCACCTTAGTGTGGTAATGCTGGTATGATTGGCAATAATATAATTTATAATTAATTAAGAGAAGAGAAAAGACTTAGTACTTAAAATAAATTGGTAATTAACAAAGTAGTCATGGGCCTGTCAAGTACAGCATAGGAATATAGTTAATAATATTTTAATAACTAAGTACGGTGTCAGATGGATACTAGATTTACCAGGGTGATCACTTTGTAAGTTTAATGAAAGTCTAAAATAAACCTGAAGCTAATATAATATTGTATGTCAACTACAAGTGCAAAACAAAAATTTATTTTTTTAAAAATTAGTACTGCCCTGGCTGGTGGTTCAGTTGGTGGGAGCATCATCCCATACACCAAAAAGGTGTGGGTTCAATTTCCAGTCAGGGCACATACCCAGGTTGTGGGTTTGATCCCCAGTCAGAATGTGTAAAGGAGACAACTAATCTACTAGTATGTTTCTCTCTCACTTCAATGTCTCTATCTCTTTCTCTCAATCTCTTCCTCTCTCGAAAGAAAGAAAATCAATAAAAACATGTCTCAGGTGAAGATTAAAAAAATTAGTTCTTAAATATATTTTCCTTCTAGGTAGATATCTTTTAAACTATAGATCATTAAACTAATTTAGTGTGTGCCAGCTAGCATTTTTTAATAAAACAAAACAGAAATATCTAGAAAGTTTTAAATGGTAAAAGTGTGCATTATTACTGACATTGAATATATTTCAATGTATATATTGACATTGTATTTCAGTTGCCATAGGTAAGTGCACATAATGTGTAAACACTGTTGTGGAATAAAATTTATTTCTTAACTGCTGATTACAGTCATTGTTTAAATACACTACTTTTTCACATTGGGGTACCTGGGGAAAGTAATTGTAATGACATCCTCTTTGTATAGGTGAGCCTGAGGTAGGCTGTAGGAGAGATGAGTGACAGTCATGAACTGACACTGGATAAGCAGGATCAATTTTGGTAAAATTTCTATCTAGGTATGGAATGAAAATTGCAGGCAACACCTCAGAGGGCACTGAAATACACTGTGGTTGATACACATTATGAAATCACCCAAGTATTTTTCTGTTTCCTATTGCCAGTCCGTTTTCTCATGTAACTGCTTCTCAATTTCAAGATTAATCCAAAATATAAATATTTATCTAAATAAAGAACAATACAGTTAGTCATCATTTAGCAAAAAGAATATATTTCAAGGAATGACAAGCTCTCCTGTGATTGTTAATAAATGTAATTTTACGAATCATTTAAAAGATAGCATTAATTTAAAAGCTATTTCTGTCTTCCTTCAAATCTAAGAATAACTTTTAAAAGAAAAATGAATTTCAGGATGTCATCTCTTCATCACTAGGTTCCGGATTCCTTGAAATATAAACCCAGATTCAGGCATAAATCCCAAAGTCGTTCTCTTGGTTGAACTAAAAAGACCTTTCCCTTTAAGTAGGAGGATAAAAATATATTAGCACGATCCAGCCAGGCCAAGTAATGGGAGAGGGGAGTGAGGGGCTGACCCTGGCATACACTAGTTGGGCCATTTATTACTCCAAAATTAGTCTTCTCTAGTGCTGTTTCCACAAACAAAATATCATTAGACAATTTTTATTTTCCAAGTCTCTTTGCAATGTGTCCAACATGTATAAGTTAAATACAAACTAGAACAGTAAGCTTAAACATTGAATATTTAAACCTCAAGAAACAAGAAAAATCTCAAATAAACGGCCTACCTTTATACCTCAAGGAACTAGAAAAAGAACAAATGAGGTGCAAAGTCAGAAGATGTAAGTCAATTCTTAAGGAACTGCACAGATTTTTTTTTAAAAGGATTTAAAAGTTGTTCAGGTGTAATAAGCTGAGCCATTAATAGCAATAAAACAAAGTAAAAGTAATTTAATGTGCTAAATGTTTCACCTTGACTAATTAGTAGATTCAGAATAATTTTATACTTAGGGGTCTGGTTCAATGTGTTAATGAATATTTTGACAGTGCTAGTATATGACAGTCCCTAAGAAAATTACCACTTGAGCAGAGCGCTGAAAGAAAGTGGGAGCTGTGAAATACTTTTTGCTTTAGTGAGGACCTATAGTTTCAAACACCAGAGGAAATGAGTAGTGATAAGCCAAGTAGCTCCTAGAGAATCAAATGAAAGGGGCTAGCAGGAGAAAGATACTCTCAGAAACAGAATTATTTTAAACTATATTTTCAAGTTTCACTTCATCTAAAATGTTTAAATTTAGGCTAAGAAAAAAAAGGACATTTCTCATCATATTAATCTTCTAAACAAAATAACCTAAGACTAGGGTTTATCTTTGTGCTCACATTTCTAAAATAATTCTATCTAGATCTGTCACTAGAGATGCTTTGAGTAAATGTATCTCTTTAGAAATAAAGGGAGGAAAAGATGGTTAAGATGATTGTCCTTTTTGAGTAGAAACTGAAGAGTAAAACACAGTATAAATTACCATAACAACATGTGTACTTTCTAGAGGGCCTATGATTCTCTCTTTCTCCGGGCTGCATTCCCACTGCCCTGATACTCAGACCTCCTGGGATTGCAGAAGAGCATCATCATCCTGGTAGCCATGGAAACCAAGTGTATATCTGAGATGCCTACAGGTGGCCCTCCTGTGGACCATGTATACTGAACCCTTCCCCCATCAATACTTCATCTTTACTTTCTGGAGTGGGTTACATGTACCAGTAATCCAAATGATATTCAATCGGTCTACACCCTTATTAATTAATAGCAATTATGTCAAAGACTTAGTGCTTGTGGCTTAGAGGAGGAACAAGACAGGTAATGATAGCCAATATTTTCGAGGTGTTCCTGTGTACTAGGCATCATGCATTCTTTACTTGCAATCACTATGCTTTACATACACTGGATCACTCAGTACTACTCATAGCCCAATATAACACTGAACCAAATTTATACTAACATAATGTGAGAAACTGAGGTTCACATAGGTAAATTTTACTTCAGAGCTAGTAATTGCTAAAGTCCAGATTTGAATTCAGACAGTATAATAATAGAACCTATAGTCTTAACCACCACTCTGTACCATCTCACAATAAAGAAGATGAAAAACCACGCATCTAATAGTATATAATTTTGAAATTACATTGGCATATAGAAATTTTAACAAATAATGACCAAATATCTAAAACAAAACCTAGGGGGGGTGGAAACACCAAAAATCCTAGCCCGGAAGCTGAGAAATTGCAGAGAACAGTGCAATGTTTTATTTTCCCAACTTTTGCTGTGACAAGACTGCGGTCCATGTTAGATCTATGCAATCCAGGGTAAAGAAAAAATGAACATGAACATGAATCTGTGGAAATAAAGAATCAGATCTACAGAGACTTCATATATTATAATCAACCAAAAAATAGAAATATGGTTAATATATTTAAAGATATAAAATAAGTAATTCTAAGTATGAATTAAGAATAAGAGATAATCAAATATGACTGGACAGATCTAAAAAAGGGCCAAATGAACGTCTATAATAATAAAAGTGTAATATGCTAATTAGACCAGACAGCAAATGACCTTCCAGATGTCCTTCCGAACAAAGCTGGGGCTGCGAGGGCCAAGCCCCTTGCACGAATTTTGTGCATTGGGCCTCTAGTATATAAATAAAAATATGTTAGGATGGAACTTGATAAATGGATTCTAAAGTGCATACAAGTTTTTTGGTTAATCTCTTCCCCCTGCCACATTCCTTCTGAAATTCAACAGTCTGCTGTATCCTTCCATGTCTCTGGATCTATTTTGTTTGTCAATTTTTTTTGCTCATTAGGTTCCACAAATGAGTGAGATCATGTGATACTTGTCTTTCTCTGACTGGTTTGTTTCACTTAGCATAATACTCTTGAGATCCTTCCATGCTGTCACAAAGGGTAAGAGATAATTCTTTTTTTACAGCTGCATAGTACTTTATTTTGTAAATGTACCACTGCTTTTTTTATCCACTCATCTACTTATGGGGCACTTGGGTTGTTTCCAGATCTTAGCTATTATAAATAGCTCTGCTATGGACATAAGGGTGCATATATTCTTTCTTATTGATGTTGCAGGATTCTTAGGATCCTAGAAGTGGGATCACTGGGTCAAATGGCAATTCCATATTTAATTTTTTGAGGAAACTTCATACTGTTTTCCATAATGGCTACATTAGTCTGCATTCCCACCAGCAGTGTGCTAGGGTTTCTTTTTCTTCAAATCCTGGCCAGCACTTGTTGTTTGTTGATTTGTTGATGGTAGCCATTATGACAGGTATGAGGTGATAACTCATTGTTGCTTTAATTTGTATCTCTCTGATTATTAGTGACTTTGAGCATTTTTTTCATACTTCTCTTGGCCTCTGTATGTCCCCTTGAAGAGTGTCTATTTAGATCCTTTGCCCATTTTTAATTGGATTGTTTATATGCATATATGCATAAGTCATGGACACAGACAATAGTGTGGTAAAGGCCTGGGGAAGAAGCAGGAGCAGGGAGAAGGGTCAATGAGGGGGTGGGGGAGGGACATCTGTAATACTTTCAACAATAAAGATACATTTTTAAAAATAATAATAATAATTCATTGCTAAAAATAAATAAATAAAATGCATACAGAAGAGCAAAGATTCAAAATTCACTAGGATACTCCACAAGTTAACTATTTGGGGGGCTTAGAATATATCAAGATGTATTGAAAAGCCTTAGTATTTAAAAGGTGTGTCCTTGTTACAGAGCTAAACAGACTAATGCAGTTGAATAGAAAGTGGAAACACAGATCAACTCATTTGTAATATCTTAATATGACAGTGATGAACTGCACATCAGAGGGAAAATAATTATATTCAGTAAGTAGAGTGGGAAAAATTGATTACTTTACACCATACACAAAAATCAATTCTTGATGTATTTACAATTTAAATAGAAAAGCCAAAATTTCAAAACTTTAATAAAAAATTGAAAAAATTATCATCTTAAAGGAGAAAATGCTTTCTTAAGATATTAACATTGCAATATATTTTAAATGATCAATTTTACTAAATTAATTGGCATTTCCATCCATCAAAAGGCATCATAAATGAAAAGACAATCCCCAACGTGAAGAAGAATATACTAATAACAGATATCAACAACAAAGGATGCATATCCAGAACATATAAAGAACACAAAAGCAATATGAAATCTAATAGAAAAAATGAGCAAAAAATATAAACAGGCACTTCATAAAAAGGTGAAACTCAAATAGCTCATATCCTTTTTAAAAGATACTCAATTACTCAATAACATTAGTACTTGGGGAAATGAATATTTAAATTACAAAATACCATTTCACACCAATCTATTATCAAAAACAAAAGTCTTAAAATATCAAGTGTTGGTGAAGATGGAAAACAATAGGAACATATAGCAACAGCTAGTGAGAATGTAAATTAGTACAATAACTTTGAAAAACTTACGTGGCATTAGCCTACTGAAATTAGACATGAGCCTATTCCATAACCCATGCATTTTATTCCTAAATGTACACCCTGGAGCTATCATGTATGGTATGAGAAGATATGTAAGAGAATGTGAATAAAAATAGTTTCATAACATCAGAAAAACCCAAATCCTGGAAACAACCCAAACACCCAATGACTGGAGAATAAACATTTCATATTCATTCCACAGAACACTGTCACTCAAAATAAATTAACTAGAGCAACATGCATCAACATGGATGATTCTCAAAAGCATGATGTGTGACTTAAAGCAAGAAGTAAGAAAATAATATGTAGCATGACATTACATATATGAAATCATCAATATCCCAAATGAACTATATTCTTAGGAATGCATATTAAAACTAAATGAAAACCAATGAAATTACAAACACAAAATTCAATATAACATTTTGCAGGGATCTAGGGGTCTGTGATGGCAAAGGAAACACAGGCCACTTCAGAGTTCTTAACATGGGCAGTAACATCCCCTTCTGGGGTGTTTCAGAAATTCATGGTTAGGTGCCCACTGTTGGCACTGGATTTTCAACTGTCTTGCTGATCTAAACCCTTACAAATATAAATTGATAGTATTTTTTAAAATATATTTTTTATTGATTTCAGAGAGGAAGGGAGAAGGAGAGATAGAAACATCAATGATGAGAGAGAATCACTGATCAGCTGCCTCCTGCACATCCCTCTCTGGGATTCGAGCCTGCAACCCTGGTATGTGCCCTGACTGGGAATCGATCTGTAACCTCCTGGTTCATGGGTCAGTGCTCAACCACTATGCCACACCGGCTGGGCTAAATTGATAGTATTTTAATATATGATAATACTAAGAAAATTTTATAAGAGACTAGAGGCCTAGTGCATGAAATCGTGCGGGTAGGGTCCCTAGGGCTAGCCTGTGAACAGAGCCATCTTCTGCCTGTTTGCTAGTCCCCAGGCTGAACGCCCCCTCTGCCACCAGGGCACACCCCGCAGCTTCCATCAGCGCCACAAGGCCAGCAGCAGTGACAGCAGTGGCAGCGCCCACATGAGCAGCCCCGAGTGGGCAGCGCGTTCTATCAGCAGCTGACCCGGCGCACATGCATGGAGGTAAAGTCACCAGTGCCTGCTTTCCCGACGGTCTGAGCCCCCGAACAGCCGGGGATGAGCTGGGGATCCCAACGGCCCTACAGCCAGCCAGGTCCTCCCACCATCCACTCCAGTTCCCCTGTTCACCATCGCTGATCCATTGGAGCCTGCGGGCCAGGGGGAGGGACCAAGAGGTCAGCTATTCCACCCGCTCACCAGTCCCTAGTCCCACCCCGTTGCCACCCACCCACTTCCCTGTGGTTACCCATTTGCCTGCAGGCAAGGGTAAGGGGGGTTAGGGAGGTGGGGGAGGGGAGGGACCGAGAAGTGGTCAATGCACCTCATGGCGACTGGTCAAGCGGTCATTCCAGTCATTACACTTATGGTCCTGGCCTTTTATTATATAGGATTACTCTAAAAGCTCAGTAAGGTAACAGATCTTATCAAGAGGGAAGCTTAAATGAAGATATCATCTTGAAACTATTCAATGTTTTACTCGGCACATTCTTCCCACTCATTATATTCGAGCATTTCCAGCTACACATGTAGCTGAAAAGGGTTTCAATATATACTGCACTTATGGCAATATCCTGAGCTATATATAGCAAAAGAAATAAATTTGATACTATAGCTTCAAATCCAGCTTTCAAGATCACTTGAGAGACTTGTTCTTCCTCATTTTCTCTACATTGGCAGTCTGTAATTTGCCTTGGCCTGTAATCCCTACATGTTTTGTTCCGCCTTTCCTTTCCCTGATACTAGTAAGTCTGATCTGTAATTAGCAGAATTTTAGGCTTTATTTATTTAATGCACATGGTCCATCCTTAATTCTGTTTCCACATGTAAGTTTCAATTTTATGTGTCCTATAATAAAACAACTTTATAGTAAACACGTAAGAAGAAATTCAACTGGTTCATGAGGTCTCTAGTATACATGTGACCAAACACAGATTGAAACACATTTTACTATATTTGCTTTCTTTCTATTTCTCTTTTATAGTACAGTTACTTCATTATGTTTATTTTAATTGTGCATATGTGAATTTGTTATGAATTTATTGACAGAATGAAATACTTATTAAAAGCTGTGTGGTGTGTAGACAGGTGGTCATTTCACTATGATTTATTATACCTCTCCTATCTGTGTGAAGTGTTTCATAATAAGAAAAGGAACCCCTTTCTTCAAACAGTGCTGAAGAGGCTGAGTAATATCTACATATTTTTTTTAATCTTTGGTAGCATTTATAACCAGGCACTCACATACTTTTTGTAGCTCTGGCACCTAGAAATTCTGAGTGATGACAAACTATTCCAGGTCCTAAGTGACTTCTTTAAAATTTACCTTTATTTTTGAAAGTTATACAGATGTACCCTTTTTTCCCCATTGAACCCCTTCTAGCCCACCCCCTCTCCCCTACCCAGGCCTTCACCACACTATTGTCTGGAGAGTATCATGCTAAGTGAAATAAGCCAGTCAGAGAAAGACAATTGTCACAATATCTCACTCATGTGGAATCTAAAGAACAAAATAAACTGATGATGAACAAATAGATCCAGAGACATAGAAATATGGAACAGACTGACAGATCTCAGAGGGAAAGGGGCGGGGGGTGGGGGGGGAGGAGAAGAGATTAACCAAAGAACTTATATGCATAACCCATGGACACAGGCAATATCTATATATTTGCTTGACGCTGCGGGACAGTGACCCATGGGAGGTAAGGGGGGCAGTCCGTGGAGGCGTGTGAGAGAAATATCAGCTAACTAGGACTGAAAGCACACTCCTAAGGAGGAGCGAGAGGCCCTTCCAAATCCTTCTCCACCCAGAAACCACGCCCTACGTCCAGGTTCCCTGGAGGGCCAGGAGGTGCAGTTTCTAAAAGGCCTGAAAGTCCTACCTTTAATTAATCCTCCATGAAATAGTAAAAAGAGAACATGTCTCCCTGGCTGTCCACCACAGATTTCATCATCGAAAACCAACAGTTCACCTACCTGAAATCCCCGCTGCCAGAATCTTTCATCAGTTTACCACCCGTGAGACACACCTGTTCACAAGGTGATAGAGGCAGGTCCAAGTGTAGCTCAGGCACATGCGCAGCCCCTACTTAAGTGGGGGTGGGGGTGGGAGTGCGGGATGCAGGGTGGGAGGGGCAGAATTAGGTGGAAGAATGGGTAAATGGTAGGGGGAAAGGGTCAATGTTAAAAATAAGTTGGGGACCCAGATTTGTTATTACTGGAAATAGTTAAGACTTCATTCCCTAAGTGACCAAAATAAGGATCTTGTGACACAGAAGAAACAAAACAAAAGTCACATGTCCTGGAGCTCAGTCTAAGGCAGCAATTTTCAACTGGTGTGCCACAAGAATTTTTAAAATATGCAATACCTGACTATTTAGTCAGGGGCACTGACCTCTTTTCCAAAGTAAGGGCTTAACTACAATAAACATATCAGATCTCTAGCTGCAGGATAGAGTCAGAGCGCACAAGGCAGAGAAGGAATGTGTACCAGAATTCAGAGGCATGATTTGCAGTTGATACAAACAACATGGATAATCTAAAACACACATTGATCAGTTTGTCTGACATTTTAAGTTATATCATTTTCTTCTCAGACGATGTTGGTTGGAGTGGTAAATTGGAAGTTAAAAGACAGTGAAGAAGATAAATATTTTATTATGTTAGAATCCTCAGGGCAGGAAAAGTAGTCTTTTATTTTGTTGTATGTACTATTTGTGTTTGAGATAGTCACAGTACATTATGAGATTTAAGTAAAGCCTTCCACTGCCAGCACTGAATCCATTTATGGAGCTTGCTTTATCTCTAATGAATATCTGATTTTTTTGTTTAATATTGGGAAACATTTTATGAGAGCAGCTTTTCAAATATTTTATGATATAAACCAAGTGTTTTGCTTTTTTTACAACCTATTATAAAAGTAACATAGCTCATGTTGTAAATGTAGTTTCAGTTCCACTCTCAAGTGAGGAAACTATCTCCTATCAGGAGCATTTCCAAATGTTCAGAATTCTACTTTCAGTGTGGCTTTGCATATCAGATTAGAACAGTGAGCACTATTGAGATCTAAGGACTAAATTAGGGACTTTTCTCCAAATTGGTGTCTCATAATATTTGCCAAAGGTTAGATGGAAACTCTCTGCAAGATGCATTCAGTCTTGGAAACTTTTGGATAGTCTAACAATTTTCCTTATAAGCTAAGGATATAAGACGTGTTGGTTGAACAAGACACTTTTTCTGTACTCAGCTAATTGCCCATCAAATTTTACATGAAGTAAATTAGGAATCTTCTGCCATCAGTTTGACTCATACTGCACTGAATAAACCACTATTGTTGAGTTTGCACAATACACTAATTTCTTGGCATGTTCAACTGAGAGTATATAAGATCAAGGATCTTCCTGAATGTTAAAAGAGATTACTTTGCCCTAGCTAGTTTGGCTCAGAGGTTAGAGCGTATGCCCTCAGACTGAAGGTTCGAGGATTCAATTCTCAGCCAAGGGCACATACCGTGGTTGCAGCTTCGATCCCTGGCCCTGGTTGGAGCTTGAGTGGGAGGCAACTAATCTATGTGTCTCTCTCACACCAATGTTTCTCTCTTTCCCCCTGCTCTTCCTCCCTTCCACTCTCTTTTAAAAAAAAATCAATGGAAAAAATATCATCGGGTGAGGATTAAAAAAGAGAGAGAGAGCCCAGCTGGCATGGCTCAGTGGTTGGGTGTAGACCTATGAACTAAGAGGTGATGGTTCAATTCCTGGTCAGGGCACATGCACAGGGTTGTGGGCTCAATCCCCAGTGGGGGCATGCAGGAGGCAGCCAATCGATATTTCTCTCTTATCATTGATGTTTCTATCTCTCTCTCCTTTTCCCTTCCTCTTTAAAATCAATAAAAACTATTTTTAAAAATATAAAAAATTAAAATTACATAAATAAAGAAAGAAAAGAAAGAGAGAGATTACTTAAGAACAAGCCATATTTACCATCTACATTCTTTGGTATTTTTAACCAAGATCTGCATCAGGCAGAGTACTAGTATACTAAATGTGAGGGACACCAGTAGTATCATATTCACTGCCTATTCAGTACATTGAATGCTTAATAATCAGTCACAACCAGCTAAATTTTTCTCTTTATCTCCCCTACCTTTTTAAAGATATCATCCTATATAATAAAACCCTAACATGCAAATCAACCCAACAATGGAACGACCAGTCGCTATGATGCGCACTGACCACTTGGGGGCAGATGCTCAATGCAGGAACTGCTCCCTGGTGGTCAGTGTGCTCCCACAGGGGGAGCACCGATCAGCCAGAAGCCAGGCTCCTGGCTGACGAGCACAGTGGCAGTGGCGGGAGCATCTCCTGCCTCCGCAGCAGCGCTAAGGAACAGTGAGCCGAGCGGTAAGGAGCAACGAGCCAGAGGAAGGTAAGGAGCGAGGGGTCCTGGACTGTGAAAGGGATCCTGGACTGTGAAAGGAATGTCCCGGACTGCGCGAGGGCACAGGCCGGGCTGAGGGCACCCCCCTTCCCAAATGCAAGAATTTTGTGCACCGGGCCCCTAGTTGATATATAACATTTTGTATGTCTAGGTATAGGATGGGATGATTTGGTACATATATTGCAGAATGAATACCACAGTAAGGTTGGTTAACACCTCCATCCATCCCAACACATAAGTATCTTTTTTGTGTGATATTAACTTTTAAAATTGATGTTCTTTGATTATTCATGATCCTGTGGCCTTGCAGTGGTGTATGTGGATTTCAGGACACAGGCTCCTCTTCCAGTTTTTAGAGACTGGCTTCAGCAGGCAAAGCCCTGCACCCATCAGCCTACCCAGAGCTCCTGAGAGGCAGTCTGGTAGTGTCCGTGGGTGGGCTTCTTGCTAAAGCACTTGGACATCCCAGTGTTGGGTGGGTCAAAAGCCTGGGATGGCCATAGACAGCTTGGCACTGGGCATAGAACCCTGAGTTCACAGGTACCCCCTTAGAGTCTGTGTTCATGGATGTTAATTAGGATCCTGACGTCACAGGAGCCGCCCAGGGACACAGGAGAGGGTTTCAGCTGGCACTTGGGTGGGCTGGGAACTGGATGTGCCTGGGGCCTGAAGGAGCTGGAAGATGGTGGAGT
Organism: Myotis lucifugus; assembly: GCF_000147115.1. NCBI lineage: Eukaryota > Metazoa > Chordata > Mammalia > Chiroptera > Vespertilionidae > Myotis > Myotis lucifugus. The sequence continues at coordinate 4,573,598 of NW_005871118.1, read as the reverse complement.
GGATTGGGGGCTGGGTTTATAGGAATTCTAAAGGAACCTGGAGTTTTCAATACTACCTGGGGCCACAGGAACTGTGTAGGGATGCCGAAGCCTGCAGGCACCAGGTTGAGATAGGGATCTGGGTTCACAGGATCCTACAGGTAGCCTGTTGCTGCAGGAGCTACCTGGAACCTCTGGAATCAGTGGGCAGTGGGATGACCTAAAGACCTGGTGCCATGACTACTACCTGGGGTTGCTGGAGCCTGTGGGCACCAGAGTGAACTGAGGAACTGGATTAGTAGATGCTGCTGAAAGCTTAGTGTCATGTAAACTGCCTGGGTCTACAGGAGCTACCTGGGGCTGCTGCAGTTGACAGAGTGGGTAAGACAAAGGGCTGGGTTCCCAGGAGCCTACAGGGAGCCTATTGTGGAAACTGTCTGGAGCAGTGGAAGGTGCCTGGGGCTCCTGGAACTGGCACATGCCCAGTGAGATGGGGGCCTACATTCCTGGGAGTGCTGCCTGGGAAGCTGGCTGGGCTGCTGGGAGTAAGCAGGCATTGGAGTGAACAAGGATCTAGGTTTATGGGGGCCTGCTGAGAGCCTGGTGCCAAAGATACTATTTGGGGAAGCTAGTTCCACCTGGGGCCACCAGAGCTGGCAGGCACCATGGTGTTGCTGGAGCCAGCAAGCACCAGAGTGAGCAGGGGCCTAGGCTGTGGGAGCCCACAGAAGTCACTTAGAGGTCAGGAGTGGAACTGGTGCTGGGACTGGCTGGATCTGGGGGTCCATAAAGCCCCCCAAATATTCCAACAATACTAGTCAAATCAGAACTTTCCCTTCTCAATCTCTCTTCCCTCTGTGCATCAACCCAAATGGTCTTAAGTATTACTGGCAAGTGGGGAGAAGTAGAGTAAATAAAAGAAAGAAACCAGACACTCCGATACCTAAAATCAGGAAGTGATTCTCTACATTTGAAAGCAGGGATGAGAAAAGCATAGATCTGAACAAAGATGAATGCGATTAATATATAATAATTTCTAAGTCAAAGCCATAATTTGCATAGGACCATCTATTACCCGAGAGAGACAAGAAAATCACAGGGCTATCAGAATTTTTATCCAGTAAAAGGATAAAATATTTCCCAAACAAAAGTATTTAAAGTGACAGTGGAAATTTAAAATTATAAGCATTTTTGAACTTTTATTAAACTACTAGAGGCCCAGTGTATGAATTCATGCACAGGTGGGGTCCAGCCGGCAGAGGCTGATTGAACTGATCGAACTCCTGGTCGAACTCCCAGTCGAGGGGACAATTTGCATATTAGCCTTTTATTATACAGGATAGAAAACAGAATGTCACAAAATATCATAAGGCACAGTTCAATAAACATTTAGAAAGTGATCACACTTTGGTTATTAGCACCCCGGTCAAGATACATCACTGGTATCCTCAAAGCATCCCTTATCCCACTTTGAATCACCTCTGCCAAATGGAACCAGTAATCTAACTTCTGACTTCATAAATTAGTCTTACCTTCTAGTAAGTGGAATCATACAGTATTCACTCTTTTGTATCCAACTTCATTCACTCAACATTATGTTTATAAGATTCTTCCATTTTGCTGCATAGAATGGTAGTTTTCTTCATCTCATTTTGTATTCTTCCACTTCGAAAGTTTTTGGCATAATATGGTCCATGAGCCAAATCCAGTTTACCACCACACAATCTACAAGATACAAATGGTTTTCACATTTTTAAATGATTGGGAAAAAATAAAAAAAGAAGACTATTTCAGAATACAATTATAGTGCCAATTTTAGTGCCAATTAATAAAGTTTTATTGGAACAAAACATGTTTATCTATGAATGCTTTCAACCTACAATGGCAGAGTTGAGAAGTTGTGACAGAGATCATGTTACCTGCAAAACTAAAATATTTACTATTTGGCCCTTTATAAAAAATGTCAACCCTGTTCTATGTGAATGTACCACAATTTCTTTGATACTAGAGGCCTGATGCACGAAATTCATGCAAGAGTAGGCCTTCCTTACCCTGCTGTTGGCACTGGCTTCCCTCTGGCACCTGGGCCCCAGGCTTCTCTCCAGCCCCGGCTTCATCCAGAAGGACATCCAGAATGACATCCAGAATGATGTCTGGTCTAATTAGCATACTACCCTTTTATTATTATAGATTGAGAAGCACCTGGTCATTTCCACTTCAGAGATACTGAAAATAGTGCTGCTATGAACATTCTTAGGTCTTTCCTTTGTGAACATATGTGTGCATTTCTATTGCATATATTATACGTAGGAATGGAATTCCTGTGCTGTACAGAGACACTGGAAAACAGTATTCCAAAGGAGTTGTACAAATTTATACTCCAGCTGGTGGTCTTTGGGAGTTCTGGTTGTTCCATACTTTTTCCAACACCTGAGAACACATAATGTTAGCCATTCTGATGAGTTTTTAGTAGTACTTTTAATTTTTGGTTTTCCCCAAGGAGGCTCCCAGGTATTTGATTTTTTAAAAATGAGATTGTCAGTGGCATCCTTTAAAAATATTTATTTCCTGTTTGTTTGTTGTTATATAGGGAAACACAATAAATTTTTGTATGTTGACTTTGTGACCAGCAATCTGGCCAAATTCATTTGTTAATTCTAATAGTTTGAAACTGGTTGGATTTTCTACCAATCCTATCATGTCTTCTGCAAAAATTAACAGCTCTATTTTTTTCTTTTCTAAACCTTTGGCTTTTCTTCTTTCTTTCTTTTAAAGAAAAATTTTGTTTTATTGCATTTTCCAGATCTTCAGTACAATGTTCAATGGAATTGATGACAGCTGACAAAATCCTTGTCTTATTACAATTTTAGAGAAAACCCCTTCAATATTTCACTATTAAGTATAATCTTCCTTTAAGAGTTTCACAGATACTCATTCTCAGGAGTTTTTCTTCTATTTATAGTTTACTAAGATATTTTTTTAAAAATTATGGATGAGTGTTGTATCCCATCCAATTTTATTTATCTAGCACAATGTTTATTTTTTCCTACTTTCCTCCTTCAATGTGATAAAAGCACATTCATTGAATTCTGAATGGTAAGCCATCCTTACATTTGCATAATATACTACACTTGGTTGCAATGTATTCTCGCTTTAATGTATCACTGGATTGGATTTGCTAATTGCCAAGAATTGTGAAGGGTCTGAGAGTTTACCTTACTAAACCTACTAACTTTAACATGTTAGCCTGCCACAGTTTCATGGGTCAGAGAAAATGAAGTTATTTATTCACAGCAATCACCCTGGTCAAAGTATCATTATTCATCTTGGTGTCCATAACCCCAATCACCACAGGGAACTTCAAAAGGGTCAAACAGCACACAAAAGCCATATTTGCAGTAGGTTTCATGCCAAAAGAGGGGCCCTTAATTTAGAGAACCCAAATCTTTTGTAATGATAAGTAAGCGTATTGCCCTTTTCTCTGAAGAGGTAGTATCTCTGTCTTTTAAGGCTGTTGGCTATACAAACATTCTTTAAAAGAGACTCTGAATTAGTCTTCTTGGGCTGCCATAACAAAATACCACCGGCTGGGTGGCTTCAACAACAGAAACTTATTTTCTCACAGTTCTGGAGGCTAGAAAACCAAGATCAAGGTGCCAGTAGGACTGGGTGTCTGTTGAGACCTCTCACCTTGGATTGCAGCTGGCTGCTGCTTTGCTGTGTGTCCTAACATGACCTTTACCCTGAGCATGCTGGAAAAGAGAAAAACAGGAAGATGGCATTTGTCTTGTTTCCCATCTTCCAAAATTCTGCTCAAGAACATTTAACTAGAGAAATATAGTTTTTGCCTCCACAACCCTAGATGCAAGAAAATCTTGGAAATAAAGTTTGTTTTTAACTTACTAGCCTCTGTAGTACAGAAAAGCATACTACAACAAGGTCTAATTAGATGGCATCTATCAGTTCAGCATAGTCTCCACCCAGTACAATTTCCAAAGATGATTTTTTTACCTTATTAGTGAAATTCATATTCTGAGAAAAAGTTACATATATCCTGATGTAACTTAAGAATAACAGTTGTAATTATGCCTGTTAATTTTCCTCTGCTTCCTGAGAAAATATTTTAAATATATTTTCATAAATATTTTCAGTAAGTGTTTAGTCCCATATGAGGGATTTGATTAAAGCAAACACTAATATAGATCAAGAAATTTAAAATAGTCATATACTTTGACCCATTAATTTCACTGCTGAAATCTGGAATAAATAAATAATCATAAAGAGTTATTTATACAGGAAAACATATCTAATTGTATTACTTATAATACAGGTACTGATGTTCTGTTTGCTTTTCTAGGAGTAAAAAAGACTTAAATATCCAAATATCTTAAATTAGAAAAGTGGCTAAGAAAATTGGAAGAAAGGCATAACATAATATTATGCAAATATTAAAACTTTGTTTATAGGTATGAGTAAAAGATAAATCTACAAATTTTATGCACAGCATGATTTTAACTCTGTAGAAAAATACTTGGAAAAAAGATAAGGAAATAAACCAAATGCCAGATTACGGGTAGTAGATTATGGTAGTAAATTATGGGTAGTTTTTTAAAAAAATTCTTCTTCTTTATACTTTTACTACTTCCTAAATTTACTACAAAAAGCATGCATTTATTTTGTAACAAAAACAAAATAAAAAGAGATTTTATTCTTTCCAACAGCAGAGTTTATATTTGGAAGTAAAATGATTTTTTGAATTATTGAGAGTATGTAAACTAAAGGCATTGGGAAACAATTGGGACTTGTTTCTCCTCCCTGTGCACCCCTGTAAAGGGTGCTGTTGTAGGCAGGTTAACCATCAATTTCAGAGAAAAGCAGGGAAACTACATATTGCACAGTATCTGTTTCTGTTGATGTTCTGTTTGCTTTTCTAGGAGTCTTATTTAACATTCTTACTTTTGAAATGTGTAAACAATAGGTACTGTCTAGTTGCTCCTGTTGAAAACAAGAAGAAACTTAACAAAATTACCTAAGTTTATTTTGGGGTGTATTTTTTTAATTAAACATTTTATTTTGGGAAAACTGTAGATTTACATGCAGAGTAAGAAATAACAGAGAGCTCATCAACCCTTCATCCAGTTTTCTCCCACTGACATTTTACCAAATTATAGTCCAAGATTATAATCAGAATGTTGACATTAATAGAGTCAAGAGGGAACAGTGTTCCCTCCTCTTCCATTTTATCACCATAAGGATCCCTCATGTTATCCTTTTATAGCCATGCTGAATAGTTTGCCATGATATTGATATGCCAGTTTGCTTCAGCACTGAAGGACTTCTGGGTTATATCCAAGTTTTGACTATTATAAATAAATCTGTTATAGCCCTAGCCGGTTTGGCTCAGTGGATAGAGGGTCAGCCTGTGGAATGAAGGGTCCAGAGTTTGATTCCGGTCAAGGGCACATGCCTGGGTTGTGGGCTCCGTCCCCAGTAGAGGGTGTACAGAGGGAGCTGATGATTCTCTCTCATCACTGATGTTTCTATCTCTCTCTCCCTCTCCCTTCCTCTCTGAAATCAATAAAAATGTATAGATTTTTATATAAACTTGTCTTAATTTCTCTGAAATAAATGCCCAGGTGTGTAATTACTGAGTTATATGGTATTTGTAGGTTTAATTTTTTAAAGAAACTGGCAAAGAGTTTTCCAGAGTGGCTGTATCATTTTACATTCTCATCAGCAACATATGGGTGATCTAGTTTCTCCACATCCTCACAGCATTTTATACTGTCACTATTTTATACTTTAGCCATCTTGATAGATATGTTGTAGTAACTTATTGTGATTTTAAATTTCATTTCCCTAAGTGTAATGAGGTCAAAGAACTTCCATGTGGTTTTTGCCATCTCTATATTTTCTTCTTTTTGCCTATGTTCTAATTGAATTGTTCGGCTTTACTGTTGAATTTTAAGAGTTCTTCATATATTCCAGATACTAATTGTTTGTCAAATATGTGGTGTGTAAATATTTTATTCACATTGGTAACTTGTCTTTTCATTCTCTTAACATGGTCTTTCATAAAGCAATTTTTTTTTATGAAACCAAATTTATTAGTGAATTTTTTAGGGATCATGGTTTTGTTTTGCCTAGACCTGACTCTGAAGATTTTCTTATTTTTCTAAAAGTTTTAAAATTTTACGTTTAATTCCACAATCCACTTTGAGTTAATTTTTGTAGCAGGAGCAATATTTGGATCCAGGTTCATTCTTTGGCCTATGTATGCCCAATTGCTCCAATATCACTTGTTGAAAAGCTATGTCTTCCACTGAGTTGCCTTTTGCACCACTGTCAAAATCGCTGGAGTATATATTTTTGCATCTATTTCTGGGTTCTCTGCTCTGTTCTTTTAATCCACGTGTTTAAATTTCTATCACCAGCATGTAGGTTTGACTATTGTAACTCTATAGTAAGCCTTGAAATTGAATAAGCTGATTCCCCTACTTCATTCTTCTTTTTCATAATTATTTTAGCCATTCCAATTACTCTGACTTTTCACCTAAGTTTTATAATTATGTTGTCTATATCTACAAAAAAATCTTTCCATGATTTTGACAGAAATTAGTTTAAAGAAAACCGACATCTTTACTATATTGAGTCTTCTAATTTGTGAACTTGGAATGGCCTCTCCATTTCTTTAATCCTCTTTGGTTTCTTTCATCAGCATTGTGTAGTTTCTATCATGTAAGTCATGTACATATTTCATCAGATTTACACCTAAATAGCACAATTTTTGTAAATGGTATTGTACTTTCAATTTCAATGTGCATGTATTCATTGTTAGTATATAGAAATGCAATTGACTTTTGTTTACTTATTATGTACCCTACAACATTATTGAACTAACTTTTTTTCTTAGTTTTAGACATTTTTGATAGATTCTTAAGATTTTCTACATATATAATTATGTTATCTGCAAATATCAATAGTTTTTATTTCATTTCTGATTTGAATGCTCTTTATTTCCTTTTATTGCTGAATTACTCTAACTAGAATCTCTAGTATTTTTTAAATTAAGAGTGGTGAGAGTGGACATTATTATTTTGTTTCTGATTGTAGAGAGAAAACATTCAGTCTTTTATCATTAAATATAAATTTAACTATAGGTATTTTTATATATCCTCTTTATCAAATTGAGTACGTTCCTCTCTATTCCTATGTTACTAAATTTTACCATGAATGGATATTAAATTTTGTCATATGTATTTTCTGAATTGATATGATATATGACTTCTTTCTTTTTCAGCCTGCTAATATGATAGATTACATTAACTTATTTTCAAATATTGAAGCAAACTTGTACAATATGATGTATAATTATTTTTAATATATTTCTGAGTTCTATTTGATACCATTTTGTTAAGAACTTTTGTATCTATATTCATGAAAATATTCAGTCCACAGTTTGATTTTTTTGTACCCTCTTCATCAGGTTTTGGTATCAAGGTAATACTAGCTTTATAAAATGACTTGAAATGTGTTCCATCTTATTCTGTGTTTTGGGAAGAGATTTCATGAAATTGGTGTTAATCATTCATTAAAAATGTGATATAATTCTCCTTGGGAACCACCCGGAACTGGAGATTTTGTCATGGGAAATTTTTAAATTATGAAATCAATTTCCCTATTAGTTATGGAGTTATCCAAATTACCTACTTTATATTGAGTGAGTTGTGATAGTTTGCATTTTTTTAAGACTGGGTCTATTTCATCTAGGTTGTCAAATTCAAGTGTATAGAGTTGCTCACAGAATTCTCTTATTATCTTGATGTTCCATATTTCATTCCTAAATTGGTGTTATGTCTTATTTTTTTCTGCTCCTTTTCCTTTTGCCTTTTTTTTTTACTATTTCTACTACTTGTACACACTTTTAAAGAGATGTCATTATAGAAAATTTAAAAGTTTTAGAGGAAAGCAGTAAAACTAAAAAATGTACAATATTTAATTCAGCTATGCGGCTTAACTTCCCAGGAGTGTAATTTTGTATTTTTACTTTTTAAATATCTAAACAATAGGACCTGGGCAGTTGTTCTTATTGAAAACAAGGATAAACTTACTGAAATGCCCTAAGTTTTTTGTTTTTGTTTTAATTTTAACTACCCAATTTAATTTTAATCAGTCTGAGTTGGGTGGCCTTTAGGGGATCCTAGAGAAAAGGGCACAGAACACATGATGGGATTTTTGTTGTGACAACTTCTGTCATTTATATCCCAGATGAAGTGAGAAAAATTCTGTGGGGATACATAATGCCTCAACTTAATCCTAAATCAACTGAGATGACCTTTCTCAAGAATTTTGCAAGGCAACTGAGTTGTCCCAGCCTCAGAGCAATTCCTTCACTCTCCTTCATATAAATTGATATAGGTTGACTAGACTGTTCCCTGGGACTTGATTCTGTATCCTAACTGTACTGGGTTTCCCAGAAGCATAACACTATTTTCCATAGAAATACATAATGTGAGGAACCCTCCCCCCCGCCCACACACACACACTTAAAATTTAAGGATGGTAGAGTATCTATACCTTGATTGGAAAGAATACATAACTTGGAAAAAAGAGACCTAATTATAAACACTATTCTATCAGTTGGACTTTAAGCAAATTCTTAAAATGTCCCAGTTTCCTGTCTGGTGGATGCATATATTTATTTGCCACCTTAACTTTGAGGGAAGGGATTACCAGAAGAACACTTACTAAATACTGAGTCATATGGAAGTAAATTCAAAGAGACATATGCTATTAAGTAAACTAGTTCTTTCTAGTAGTTAATGTTGTATAATTTTGGACCCTTGTGCATGGCTAAGAAGAGTCAACTTTATGTTTATGTATTACTGAGAGCAATAACTTTATCATATATCCATGCATGACATATATTCCCTTTATTTTAATTCAATACTTATTGGAACATCAGTTTTAAGGTAAGAGTATTAAATTAATGAAAATTTATAAATGATTATGAGTCAGTAAAATAGGATATATTAAATCTCAATCATTGTGATTGGAGAGTTTGCACATTTAAATCATAAGATCATATTCTTTCTACATAGCTAGCTACCTGAATTCTAAATGAAATTAATAAAGGTTTCTCCCTTTTCACCATTTGAAAGAATAAATGTAATTTTTGCCTTCTTCATTTCTATTGGTTTAACCATAAGAGTATGTGTCTTTGTGAGTACAATCAAATGAAGCTCAGGGACATATTCAATTTGAGAGTGGGGAATGAGTTTAGGAATTGCCCTAACTTGACTATCCAAAAAAATTATCTTTATTGGAGCCAACGTTTTTAAGAAATTACATACAGATTGGACATATATATATAAAAACAAACAGGGAGTCCAGCTGATTGTCAAGTCTTAGTATACGAGCCAGTAGGAGTAGAAAATAGGGAAAGTCGGCCAGGAGACAAGTCAAAGCAGATGGCAGATTTAAGAGCTGACCTAGGGCCAAAGTACTGCTAAGATTATGTGTAGATAAAATATTAGGAGGGCAATAAAGGGATCTGGCATGGCAAGTAAAGGATCACTAAGTAGAAGAAGACTTAGAATTGTATCAAGGTTCTCCTGTCAAAGACGGCAGGAAGACACTTGTAGTTAAACAAGTTGAGGGTGTTGCTTGTTGCAGCAAGGTGGAATGCACACCATGAAATACAGTGGGGCATCTCAGGAAGAGAGTGTTAGAGAGCTCTTGGTATAGGATTAGGGCTTTGGCTTGGTAATTTTGGCATTAACCACAGTAGTGGGGATTCCCTATTGATTGGGTTTTGTCAAAAAGTGGGAATATATTTACAACTAGATATCTCAATACATCTTACCTACAGTGAGGGCAAACTAAAGTGATGCTAAAGTTGTGATTGTTAAAGAAGTAGCAATCACATTAGTCAGATGAAGGGAATGCTTGATAATTTTTATGGTTAGGACAATGTTCACATTTTCTCTGTGCTTAGGCATGATTACAGAATAGGCTTGTTTTTTGTCTCTACCCATTATGGTCACAGAATGGCCAGGTCTGATGTTGATGCTCTCTAGAACTGCTTATGTCTAACAAGAGAACACCAAGACCTAGTCATGACCACCACATCAAAGCATAGCAATGCCAAGGTCAAACTGACAGGGCCAGGCCAGCTCCTGAATGTCAGGGGCTGCTTTTCTCTTTATCAGTTGGTAATAGTTTAGTAATATAGATAGCTCTATAAAGAAGTGGTTCTAATAAAGAAAAGTTACACTCAAGTCTTTATTCCCTTTAAGTTCAACAAGTTATACTGAATTAAGCTTGATTTTAAAATACAGATATTGTGAATAAGATTAATAAAAAGACTGCCATTTGGCTTACCCTGTTGACATGAATGTATCTTATCTAGTTGGAAAGGCGTTAGTACCACGAGTCATATGGGCATGTGACTGAAAACCAGACCCATGACATGGTCAAGAAGAAGCTTCTGAAATTGGGCCAAACACCATACTATATTGAAGCAAGTTTGGTCTTGTATGAAGAATATCCAAGACCTGACTGATGTGATCAGTGGTTAGAGCATTGGCCTGAGCAATGGAAGGTCTTGGGTTCCATTCTTGGTTAAGGGCACGTAGCTGGGTTGCAGGTTCAATTCCTGCCCCCTGTTAGGGTGCATACAGGAGGTAGCCAATTGATGGCTCACATCAATGTTTTTCTCTGTCTCATTCCCCCTCCTTTTTCACTCTCTCTAAAAATCAATGGAAAAATATTCTCAGCTGGAAATTAACCAAAAAAAAAATAGCCAAGATATTCATCAAACCAATGCCAGATTGAGAGTATGGATAAACACTTAGATACACAGAGGCACAAAGCAACACATGAAAAAAAACAAGGAAATAAAAAAAGCCTCGCTAAACAGATGAAATAAAAAATGCAAATTTAGAGGACTCATTCTTAAATTAACTCTGAGCCCATAGCTGCCAGCCTCACTTTTCCAAACTAATTTACATAAAGGTACTTTAGGACTTCCACACTTGTGATTCAAAATTATTTTTATTTTATGGCAGTACTAAAACAAAAGACATACACCCCTTTAATGAATTATATACTAAATGTTAGCAATGAAGACAATCAATGTGTTACCTTGTGGTGAAAACATAATTCATATACCTGAAAACATTACAATGAACAGAGATCTGTGCACATAAAATTTTTCCAATGAGTATATCTCCACTATTATGCTGGGCTCAGTTAGTGATTAGAAAATACTAGTATCATGCGCTGATGCATGTCACGCAGCTGTGTGATAACAGCACATTAGAGATGTTTTAGACACAGCTTCAGTGTTGGATTTGGGGGGTGTTTTATTTATTATTTGCTCATGACTTTGATCTCTTATATTGCACTGGGTAGCTGTGTGTGTCGCCAAGACAGTGTGAGATGGGGGTGGTGTGACATCTATATTTATCACAGAGGGCTCTGTTGGTGGCAGAAACAAAGAATGAGTTCTTTGAATTTAAAAAAAAAACAATACATAAAACACCCATCATAGTGCTTTGTACATTACAAGCACTCAAATATCAGTTCTTTATTTTTTGTTTTTATTAACATTATTTTATGCCAAATTTGAATCCAACTCCTGCCCCAGAGTGGATGCTTTCCATGCTCTTTTCACTACTCGGATGCCAAATTTTCATGGAAGCACATCCTGGGAGACATATATATAACCCTCACATTGTTTTACCTTTCTGAGAATTCCCTAAGGCATCCAGAATACAACCATTGTGAGGGCAAGAGGAAGAGGACCTCTATGTGTACATGTTTTAAAGCAGTTTTTGTGAAACTCCTTAAGAAATATATTAGTTTTTCCTTTCCTTCAAGAGAGTCTCTCTGGGCATAATTTAGCTTCTTTGAATGATTCTGGGTCACCATCTCAGAACATGATGTACAGTTCTCGGTCATAATTCAAGGACTGCCTCAGGTCCCACACAGCAACTCATAGGTCTATTCCGACACTAGCTGACCCCAGACTGTTGTGTTGGGGGTTTGTTTACTCTGTCTCCTCCTAATTTTTAGTTCCCCATCCTGGTTTCAGTCCCATACATCTCCCTTACTACTGTCTGTTTGCCTGCTTCAAACCAGTTGTTCTTGGCCTTATCAACCCTTTTTAAATAAATAAAGTTTCCTGAACTTGTTTAAATTTTAAAATCTGCCAAGGCCCTTGTTAAGGATACAGATTTCCAGGCTGCTACCTGATGATTGGGATTCATTAGCTCTGTGTATTTTTAATAAACAGCCTAAGTAGTGGGAAATACAACACAATGAGGTAATCTGGCCATGTAAGCAAGAGATCTTAATCATAAAAGTAAGCTTCTTAAATACATTAATATAAAAATAAATAGGACCCAAATGAGGACTTGTATTTTTCTTTGAGAAAATGTTTAAACATTTTACATTATCCTTAGATATTATGCTGCATTTTCTTTTGGAAAATATTTTTAATATACAAACCCACAAAAATAATATAATAGATATTTAAGTATCTACCATCCAGCATTTCAAAAAGTTAAAGTCTGTTACATTTATTTTAGAATGTTTAAATAAGATAAGTACTACTAGTAAATACTATTATTTACTCATATTGACTCTTTCAGACTCCTGTTCCTTTTTATATTCCCAAATAAATAACTAAATAAATATATGCAATTTGCTTTTTAATTTTTATTGTATTTTTATTGCTATAAATAAAACATTTCTTAAAATTCAAGTTGGAAAACAGTTGTTATCCCAAATACCAAAATAATGGAACTTGTGTTTAGTTACTTTTACTTAAGTAAAGAATTTAGCAAGCATCCACAGGCTTTTTTCTTTCTATTTCTCCCTTGCCTGATTTCCTTTCCTCAGCCCACCCCCTTCATACAGATCAAATGGAGAGATCACGATCAAAATAATGTTGAATTTAAAAAGCAAATTGCAGTTAAAACTGCTACATGTCAATTACTTGACAAGATCGCAATTTGCTTTTTAAACTCAACATTACTTTGGTGATCTCTCCATTTGATCTATATGAGTTTAGTTCATTTCACACTGCTATATAGTGTACACATGTGTACATATTTCACCACTTAATTTCCTATTCCCCTGCTGTTGGACATCTGCTTCTTTCCAATATTTTGCGTATATACTCAATGCTGCCATTTACATCCTAGGACCTATCTCTGTGCACATACCCAAAGGTTTCTAGGGTTTGTAGCTAGGAGTGGTCATCTAGTTTGTACATTTTCAACTTCATTAGAAATTGGTCAAATGCTCTTTAAAGTGTTGCTTATATATACCCTCACCACTAATGTGTGAGTGACTTTTCCCCATAAACCCACGCACTGCAATAAAGTATTACAGACAATTTGAGGAGTATGAAATTATATTTTGGTGTTTTAGTTTGTACTTTTTGGGTTATTGGTGAGAATGAGCATCTTCTCAAATGTTCTATGGTTATCTGAATTTTTGTTCAGTGAATTTATTTTTCTGATTTTTTGTCCAATAAAATCTACTGATTTCCTCTCCTTTTCCCTAATCATCTGTTGATTAGGATTTCTTTATAAATTTTGGATAATACCCCCATTATACTCTCTTCAGGCAAAGCACTGATGACTGAGATTGTCTGAAAGGTTACTGCAGGTGTTTCTACAGTTAGTTCTTTTCCCTGTTTATAAGCAAAAGCATTCAACTTGAGATGATGTAAAGCCTAAGGCAGAAATTTCATTTTCTGTTATACAGGAAGTGGAAACAAGCATAGCAAAAAAGGCAATAAACTGACACTTTATCAATTTTAATTTGCTTTTCACTAAGGCAATCATCTTGGAAGTTGATGTAATAGTACCCTTCACATCTCTTCCTAAATTAGCTAATTTGGGGAAATTATTTTAGAGAGAATTCATATTTTTCTAAGTCTCTCTCTATTAAAAAACACATATTCTTCTGTCAATGAAAATTGGAAAGAATTAAAGGGCACATTAACATAAAAAAAACAGTGCTGAAAAATCAAACCTTCCTGTTGCTAATTCTGGTAGCAAAAACTCTATGGATTTAGCATACTGTTTATGTTTTGCTAAAAAACTGAAGATTAATAAATTTTTAGATAAAAACTAGTCCTCTATACTGCTTTCAACTTAATTTCTCTAGTGAATCAACAGAGAACAATGCTTGGCAGCTCTTTATTTTAGTACAGAGGTAGCTTGCATTTTTGTAGATATTGATTTCCAGATAATTGCTGTTCATCTGTTAGCTCATCTTTAGCATCCTGAAAATGCCAAAGCCCATTCATTTTATAAGACCTCCATTATTTAAAATGGGAAGATATTCAGAATTTTTAAAGGTTTTTATAAACATGTATCCCTAGAATTCTAGAGAGCATGTTTTTAAATTTTTAAATAAAAACACTTGCTTTTAGTACTGTGTTCTTTTTTCTGAGCACATTTTATCATATTTAAAAATAAAATTGGCACAAAATACTCCTTCCATTTTATCAGTACAAACTGTCCATTGACCTGATTAATCAGAAGTGCTGTTTTCTGAGTATTTGCTTATTTCTTCCATATGTCTTATAAAAATCCCAGTTGGCTTATTAAGAGGATGGAGTATCACCTCCAAAACTAAACTATGCTTAAAACTTAGTAGGAGAATAAATGGGCCATCATGAAGCAATATTGTAGAGGAGAAAAAGTTTGTCTCCAGAAACCTTACCCCCCTTATCTTCACTCTTCCTTCTTATAAGTATTCCTCCCAACTGCCCCTTCACACTTCCCCACCTCTTCATTACTCCCCTGCTCATATAAATAAGACATACACACACACACACACACACACACACACACACACATGTCCTGTGGCTTCACCAGTCATCTTACCTCTCACATCTTGTATTGTATTAACGAGCAACAAATCCTATATAATAAAAGCCTAATATGCTAAGTGTCCGACTGTTCATTCGACCATTCGACCAGTCACTATGATGCGCAATGACCACCAGGGGGCAGACGCTCCAACTGGTAGGTTAGCTTGCTGCTGGGGTCAGGCCAATCGGGACTGGGTGAGACAGCCCGGACACACCCTGGACACACCCTGAACGAATCCGTGCACTGGGCCTCTGTAACAATATATTAAGCTTATTCTAAGTGAAATGTTAAGTAATAGTATGATATCCCTTCCTGAAAATTTAATGATGTGATAGAGATACTGGGAACACATTGCCTTGCTTGGTTCCTTGCTTCAGCATCCATGTAACCTAGCTTAAGACTCAATTTTGATTTGATCCATAAGCAAGGAAAGTAAAATCTTTCCGGGGGTCATCAAACTTTTTCTGTAAATGCTAGATAATATTTTAGGGTTTACAAGCCATATATTTTCTGTTATAACTACTCAACTCTGACATTGTAACACAAAAGCAGCCATAGATAACACATACATGAATGGGAATAGCTGTGTTCCAATAAAATTTTATTTACAAAGACAGTGGGTCAGATATGACCCACAGGTCATAATTTAGCAATCTTTTTCTCGGCTCTTGGTGATATAGAATCCAATTAGCTTTGCTCATTCATTCATTCACTTACTCATTTACTCATTCACTACATGAATACTGAGTCCCTGCTCCATGTCAATTACTTGACAAGACTTATTACCTGTTAATGCAAAAATAACTGAGACCCAATCTTTCCCTCTATGAGTTCAGAGCTCCAAGGGGACGATAGGTTTGTAAAAAAAGATAATAAGCTGTTAAGGTATGTGTCATCTTAGATTTGTTGCTGTTGCAAATGACAGTAAGCTTTTGCCAAATTGGCTTAAGCATAAGATAGCATATTGGCTCAGTTAACGAAAGTGTTCGGGAGATACTTATTTCAAGGACCTAATCAGATCCATTTCCTATCTCTGCTTTTTTGAGTGTACTCCATGTTCAGGCTCCATGTGGGAGTCTCAAGAAGACCCCCGGTCATATCAGCACCACACATAACACCAGAGAGATCATCTGACTCCATGATAGCATGGAGTTCCGGGTGTACGTTCTCTTGGCTCACATAAGCTAACTAGGGTGATGTGCCCATCCTAAGCCAATCACTGTGGCTAGAGGGATGGAGTATGCTAAGCGATTAAGTTAAGGTCACATTCTCCAGCTCTGGAAACTGAGGAAAGCTTCACCCAAAGCACAGAAACAGAGTGAAGAGAGATGATTTTCCTAAAGAAAACTGACACACACTTTGAATAATTATAAAGGTGGTGTTTATTAAAATACCTTTCACTGTCAAAAGTGAGCTATCAGCTATTAAAATGTGTATAGTTTTTTGGGACACCCTGTATTGGTGGTGTGTCATCAAAATATCCAGTGTTTAACACAAAGTAAAAATGTTCAAGTGGTAAACAGCCATGGAGCATTTCTGTCATTCTGGTAGGCCGGGTTATTGGCTTTTTCAGTGTGACTAAGATATCATTTGCACACAGACAACCACTAAGGAGGACCTGTCTCTTTATTCCATTATTTACGACAGGGGGTTTGCCTTCCCAGACTCCTAGGGTGGGACCGCTGCCCTTGACCTTTAGTGTCCATGACTAGGTCATGTTATCTGCTGCCAAATCTACCTCCCTGACATGAGTTGCTTGCTGCCCAGGACCCACAGATAACCGAATTCCCTCACCCCACAGTCTGTCCATCTATTGTGATGATTGGCCACCTGCTGATGGCCTTGATTATCCAATCCAAGGACGTTGTCAAATTGGCATAATTCCTGGCCATGCAAGCCCCTCTGTTGCCCTGTTCTATCTCCATAGTCCTAATAAGAATTTATTGCTAATGTATAACTTCAGACATATATAAAAGGAGTTTAATTGGGCAGGAAAGGGGTAATTTTCATAAGCAAAAAATCACTGATATGACCCTAAATCTTCCTAAACAGATAGAACTTCCCATATTATAGGTTCATCACCCCAATCCTAATCATAGAAATAAGACCAACAATAAAACAATACAATTATAACAACAGAAATATAACATAAATTAAATGTATGCTATGTATTAGGTTGAATTCCAAGTAAATGTATTAACTCTTCATCCTTACCACACACTAAGTGGTAGATATGATGTTACCCTCAATTTATAGATAAGAAACCTGGAGCAGAAAGTTTAATACCCTGCTTATCTGGAGGAGGGTACAGTCAGGACTTGAACCCAGGCAATGTGGGTTTGAACTCTCTGTTAGGATTCTGCCACTCTGAGTCACATGGACCTCTGCTTCCACTCGGCTCTGAAGCCACAGCCTTGGAGCTTTGGCATCACGCACATCGTAAGAAGCTCAGGATCACCACCGGAAGTAAACCCCCTTTTGTTCAAAGATCAGGGCCATATCTAGTTGCCCTAATTCTTAGCATAACATTTTCATAAACTTGTTACATCATGTCCAGACATTTTAATTCTCTCTCTTGTCATCCTGGGCATTTGCTAAATGGGAATCACTATTCATCTACCTTAAAAAGGACTTCTAACTAAAAATTAAAAATGTGACAATTACCTGAAATATAATAATTTGACTAAAAATTTTTCACAGGGAGATTATAACTAGATTAAATATCTAAATTTATCAACCAAGTTTCTAAAAAAGGAGTATAGTGGCTCTAAAGTAGCTAAATTCAAACTATAATTTTCAAATTTAATTTATTTTACTTGTATGATTTTTTTAAAAGAGGGTAGTGACTGGTTCTTGAGTTTTAACAGTAATGCAAAATAAAGCGCTATTCTCAAACTTTTTAAGAAAATAATAATTTCTGTAAGTTTATGAGATGTGGCTTTTAAAAGTGTCGGTGTGTGTGTGTGTGTGTGTGTGTCTGTGTGTGTGCGTGTGTGTGTGTAAAATGAACACATGTGTGATGCCTTCTATGGTTTGGAAATATGAGGGATTTTTTGTTTTGCTAAAATTAAAATAACAACTTAGCAGAGCTAAAATTGCCCTTGGATCCTAAAACTATTGGGTAATAATTCTACCAAAGCACACTGAAAATTACTGCTAATAAATGAACTCAAATTGCTTTTAGAATGACTTTGCTACAGTATGCATGTCTTTTCACTTTGAATTTAAATGCTAGAATTGCTAGATTGTATTTTAGAGATCTCTCACCGTTTTCCTCCTCAATAGGGCATCCATATGAATATTAAGTAAGCATGAAACAGGAATAAATCCACCATTCATTTCTAAAGGCATATAATTTCAGAAGATTCGTGAGAGTATGAAAAAGTTGGTGGTAGTACTGGCAAATGAGCATGGAGTTGTTTCAGTTTTAGGAATGAATTGCTTATGTTTATTGCTTTTTCGTATTTGTTATAAAAGAAATGCTTATAAAAAGAGGTGCAACAGTTCAAAAGAGAAAATTATTTTTTAAAAATTGATGATCGTTTCCAGAAATGATGGAAAGATAAGTAAATGCAACTTTATTCAATTTCTGTTTATGTGTATTATTAACACCTCTCCTTCCCTCCATTAATGCAGACTAATTGAGAATTATACCAACTCATATGTTACATTAAAAAATATATGTTAACATAAAATTACTCAAATAAGTTTTTTATTCATAATACCAGTTAGTGTTTCCTTGGGTTTTTTTAAATGTAACAGATACTATTCTAAGTGACAATGATTAGCTCATTTAATGCTCACAATCTTATCAGGAAGTTACTTTATTTTTTTCCTGAGACAGACTGGTAAAGTAATTTGCCCAGGTAGTTAGTGATAAAGTTGGGCTGAGAACTCAGGTAACACACACTTAACCATGCATTATTTTGTACCTATCAGAAAGAGTCTGCCACAAAATTTAGTTGAACTACTCATTTCTGGAGACTGTTTACAATTTCACCATTTGGGGGTCATGTGGCTACTTTATTTCTCTACCATTTGATATCATTCTCATCAAACAGTAATCTCTATTAAGCATTAATATCATCCGGGACCTGTTTTAGCATAGCTCTCATTCCTTTTCTTCTATGTGCCTCTCAGGATTTGTCCCTGCCCGATTAAAGATGATAGCAGTACAACACCTATTTGAAATCCATAACTTATATAATAAAAACCCTCTTGGAACTCAATCTGTGTCCATTATTGTGCTAGAGAGGTCCCTGCTATGTAACTCAAATACTGGACACAGTGGATTAGATCAGAAGTGGTCAAATTATAGGTGAAATCATAGGCCATGAACTATCCTGGCAAAAAAGCAAAAAGTCAATGACCCAATATATCTCATTTCATAGTATTAGAACTGCAGCCACAGGTATATTTAGTTTGAGAAATGGGAAGGCTATTGAATTAGCACTACATACATCTTCTTATCCATTCATTTCAAACCTTTTCTTACTCTGGCTAGTCCTACAATAATTTGGCGAAACTGTGTATCTTATATCCCATTTGACATTGTAATGCACAATTCTTTTTGTAATGCACAATTTTAATAATAAATTTAAACAGTTGCATATGACATATTTTCTTACATTTGTAAATATCAATATTTTAAAATCAAAATTATCTTTTTTTAAAATGAAGTAGAATCCTTAGACCTCAGCAAGAGGACCTCTGCATAACATGAAAGCACAAAATATAAATTCACTAAAAAAACACCTAGGACCCTCATATGACTCAGGTTCTGGCATATAACTCACACACAACAATCTATAACTCTAAACATCTGTTCTCCATACTAGCACCAAGCACAGGGATTCCTTTTGCACATCTCCTGGCCTCAAACTCACCCAAAATAAGATTGCCCCTCAACATCACAAAGCTTGTAGGATGTGCTGTCACCGGTATCTGAGTCAGACACTGCTTTGGAGAGCAGAAAAGATGTGAGCAAAGTGCATTTAGTAAGAGGACAAATTAATTAACTCATCAAATCCGTATGCCAGATGGCACGAGTGCCACATATTCTTGCAATAACAAAGTATATTTCCAATAGGATTAAATAATCATTTTCTTTCCTCTCTTTGATTTATGACTAAAGCAGTATTCACAATAGTTGCATACAGTACCTGTGGATTATTTATCAATAATAAGCAACTTATATTAGCCTCTTATTTGTATACTAGAGGCCTGGTGCACAAAATTCGTGCATGGGGGGCGGGGGTTGTCCCTCAGCCCGGCCTGCACCCTCTCACAATCCAGGCCTGCTGATTCCTAACTGCTCACCTGCCTGCCTGCCTGATTGCCCCTAACAGCTTCTGCCTGCCAGCCTGATCGCCCCATAACTGTTCCCCTGACGGCCTGATTGATGCCTACCTGCTCCCCTGCTGGCCTGATCACCCCCAATTGCCCTCCCCTGCTGGCCTGTTCACCCCCAACTGTCCTCCCCTGCCCGCTATTTTGTGGTGGCCATCTTGTGACGACATCACACGATGCCACCTAGGCTTTTATTATATAGGATATGAATATCTAGGCTATTTTTGTACTGGCAACTAGATGAAAACTGAACAGCAGAATTGCAGATAATTTTATTTTTATAAATATATTTAATAACATTAAATTCACTACTCAAAATTGAGTAATTTTTATCTAAATGTTTTATGTTCATTGCTAATAATTTGTATTATGCTTCCTAATTTGACTTCAATTTTTGAGTATTTTAGTAAAAATAACTTCTTTTAAAAGTTTTTTTTATAAATTCTTTATGAACATATTTCAAGTTTTGTACACTTTAGTATAATTACAATACATTGTCTTTTTAATCGTCTAGGTTATTAAATTAATAAACAAAAATTATGTGAAAATTTGATTATGACAATATAATGTTATTCCTAAAAAGGAGCAAACATGAAATTTATGATAGAACATATAACAATTTCTATATTATGTTTGTCCTTGTTTTTTTCATGTATGTAAACACATCTGGTCCACCAGCAGAACACCCAACCTAAACATACAAGTCAGTCATTAATATTTCGCCACCTTTGAGACATATAAAAACCAAAACTTCACACATTTTTTTCTGTCACACTGAGAGTACATTTTTCAGAGTAAAATGGGACGTATTTTGCTTAATAATTTTTTAGCTTGACTTACAACTAGCTCTTAAGTATTTAAGCATATACTTGGTAGGCCTCTATTTGTACTCAGAGCCTGGGCAGTCCATTTTGAATGTAGATAGAATCTAAATAACATAGTGATTTGATGCTCATCCTCATCCATTTAAAAAATTAATCACATTTTTCTTGAAGAGTTATTTCTTTGTAATCAAATTTCCATTTCACTTCCCCACAGATGTTTATTTTAATGTTATATCCCTAGTCAATATGTTTACATGAAGGCCTGTTATTGACCACTCTATCAATCTTTTCTGCAAATATATATATATTTGGTGACTATAAGACTTTACATGTTAAAGACACTTTTTGTGGACTGGTTTTATCAATTTTTTATTAATATACAAATAATAATAAAACATATTGAAGGTTTTAATTAAAAAAATAAACACAAAAATGAGTCTCTTAATTAGATTGCTGGGGAGATTTTAATTAGTTCATGTATCCATGGCTACATATTACTTGTTGAAAGAATGGGGTTAGGTTTCAGCATTAGTTCTATTATGCATGCCTATTTCTAGAGATAGAAGTTTTAAGAAAACTTTTCTCTGGAAACTGAATTCCTTTAAAACTTTTGGCAGAGTAACTGAATAGATACTTCTCCAAAGAGGACACACAGATGGCCAATAAACTTATGAAAGGATGCTCAAGGTTAGTGAAACACAATGAGAAATCACCTCACACTTGCCAGAATGGCTACCATTAATAAATCAACAAACAACAAGTGCCGTGAGGCTGTGGAGAAAAGGGAAGCCATGAGCACTGTTGGTGGGAATGCAGACAGGTGCAGCCCCTGTGGAGATTCCTCAAAAAACTAAAAATGGAACTTCTTTATAACCCAGCAATTCCACTTCTGGGTATATATCTGAAGAAACCCAAAACACGAGTTCAAAAGAATATATGCACCCCTAATGTTCACTGCAGCATTATTTAAAGTAGCCAAGATATAGAAGCAACTCAGGTGTCATCAGTAGACAAGTCGATAAAGAAGTAATGGTACACATGTACAGTGGAATATTAATTGGCCATAAAAAATGAAATCTTACTATTTATGACAACTTAAATGAACCTAGCGGGTATTATGCTAATTGAATAAGTCAGTCAGAGAAAGACAAATACCATATGAGAAAAACAAATGAATAAACAAAATTAAAACAGATTCACAGACTCACAGGGAACAGACTGATGCCAGAGGGAAGGGGGATTGGAGGACTGGGTAAAAAAGGTAAAGGAATTAAGAAGTATAAATTGGTAGTTACAAAATAGTCACAGGGATGTAAAGTATAACATAGGGAATGTAGTCAATAATACTGTAATAACTATATATGGTGCCAGGAGTACTGAACATACTGGGGGGACACTTTGTAAAGTTTTTGAGTATCTAACAATATGCTGTACACCTGAAACTAATATAAAATTTAAAAAACAACAACAGAGTAACTGTGCCTTTGAAAAGACTTTGTGTATCCTGCAGATATAAGTAGTACTGGGCAATTTGAAAACTAGTGATGTGGTCTATCTGAGGAGTGTCAATCTCTAACATCATGACTGATTCCAGCCATAATTTCTTCCTGCTGCTGTGACAACATGTAGTTGCTAAAATGAAAGGACTTCCATACATCCATCCCTAATGCCAGATCACCTCAATCTTCTGATTTCCTGACCAACTCCTTAAAGGCCTCTCAAACTATCCTATATCCAGCATACTTTCTCAATCTTTTTTCTGGGGGGGGAGGGAGAGGGCTGTAGTTTTTATAACAGACCTAGCACTATCAAAATAGAAACCAAGAGTTGAAAACTACATGCTGCAGAATGCACTCATTTCCGATGGAGAAAGCTCGTTGGCCAAGAGTATTAATTACCCTATGTTGAAATAGCTTTCAGTGGCTGAAAACAGATACATGTCGTCAAATCATGGGAAATGTAAACATATGTAAATGTACTTAAATGAACACATAGTCAGTCTGCACACACAGGAGTAGGTGTTTGAAGAATATGTTTATATTAATAACATGACAGCAAGCCAGGCTGCATGGGTGGTGTTAAAGTAGGCATGCATGTTTAGGAGAAATAATAGTTGAGTTGGAAGTGGCAGTTGAGTAAGAAGACACAATGGGGAAACGGAGCAAGGGAAGCTGAGTCACATTAGTGGAGCAGTGGGAAGAGATGCCAAGGAAGAGAACCTAAAGCTGAGGGAGTATCAGATCACCTGATCAGTTAGTCCAGCGGTTCTCAACCTGTGGGTCTTGACCCCTTTGGGGGTCGAATGACCCTTTCACAGGGGTCGCCTAAAACCATTGGAAAACACATATATAATTACATATTGTTTTTGTGATTAATCACTATGCTTTAATTATATTCAATTTGTAACAATGAAATTGGGGGTCACCACAACATGAGGAACTGTATTAAAGGGTCGCGGCATTAGGAAGGTTGAGAACCACTGATTAGTCTGAAACCTGAAAGTTCTTCCAATTCCTAAACACTAGCACCATCTCTAAGAAGTCTGGCTCTTCTATGTTCTGGAGAGATTTCCAGCTTCCTCAGTGCTACGAGAGATCTTAAAATAAATCCTCAGTTTTGAAAGTGACTGGGTCAATTTTTGTTCCTTCTGCCAAGGATATCGCTTTAGAAATTTTTCTTTTTAAAATCACTTATTATGCTTTGTTGAACTAAAACAGCACAGTTTGATTATGGACTGTGCATTTTAAATTATAAATGTCTTAATATACTTTATAGAAATATAGTTTCATTTTCTAAAATTTTTGTTTATGTGTATAGAAAAATATCTGTAAAACATACTAAAATATTCTCTATTGCTAATACATAGATCCCTGACCTTATCTAGCTTACTTGGTCATAAGGCAAACATAGAGAAAAGGCTTTGCCTATAGCCCACAGACAGGCTAAAGGGGAATTACCAGGCAATTATTTCAATGGGGGAATATGTTCTAATTTTTTTAAATTACTTTCCCTACAGGAGAAACCAAGGACCCCAAGTGACATCCAGTTACAGGTCTTAGTTCATTTGAGGCAGATTCAATGGTGACATTGAATCAAAACATCCTTAACCTCATTTGGGTGCCAATGGACAAAATTTTTTTCAATCTCTAAAACAAACTTCAAGTAGCAAATATATATATATATTTAGCTAGATAAAAAGGGATTTCTAACAGGAATTTGGAATATGTGTAATTTTTCTTCTTTCCTTGTTACAGAATGTATAATTTATCTTGTGGAAAATGAATGGGAAAAGGGCACAGGTGTCCTTTTGCAACTTGGTTATTAGTCACAAGTTATTAATACCATGTTATTCCCTAGAGAGATAAGTAATTCCATAGCACTGTGATATCAGAGTCTCAGGAGGGTCACCCATAACACTGAGTACTACAACTAGAGTAAGAAGAGGATGCTAGTCGTGGATGAAAAGTGAAAGAGACTAATTAAAAATGATTCTAAGGTTTTGAGCATATGTTTCTGAGAAAGACCAGTATAATAATCAAGTTTTGGCAGAGAAATGAATTCAGTTTAAAACAAATGAAATGTTTGCTACCAGTGTGATTCCCCAAATGTGAATGTCCAGCAAGCCGCTGGAAGGGTGGGAGCTGTCCAGAGGATAGATTGGAGGGGGGAAGATATTATTTAAATTTAATCCTTTTAAAGCAATGATATTTACGTGTTAACTAAATGCCTTTTTTTTTTAGAAAATGCATTTTCTAGTTGTTAGCATAGTTTAAGTACTTTGTTTTCTAAATTTGATTCTTAGAAAGAAAATATTTATGTAAATTGCAACAATATTAGTAAATACTTAAAAAGTTGAAGTAGTTATTCCTGGTAGACACTAGGTATCTTAGGTTGGTGAAAGAACCCTTAAAAACAAACCAAATCCAAATTTTAAACTTACTTTTATTTGTAGCATATCCATATTTAATATTATACACACACACACCTTCACACATTTAGTTAGGAGTGACAGAAAGCCTTTGTAAATATTTTTTCAGTCAAGGAAAAGATAAGATAATGAATTGTATGTAAAGTGATGGTTTGTTCACTGACTCCTCAGTTCTACTTTTATTTAAGGAGTCTTGATCTCCTTTCCTGTCCATTCTACACACAGTGTCCAAACCCCTCCCTCTGTTCAGGAGGAGTACAAGTGGCTAAAACTATTGTGCAGTGGCGTTTCCAGAGGGATTACAGTGCAAGAAGTTCTCCCTGTCCCTCCAGCCCATCCTCCCTCTCCTCTCTGTGTTGCCACCCCTCTTTCTCCTTCCGTGTCCCCAGGCTCAGTCATACCTAGTCTCTGAAAGAATCCGAAGTGATTCCTCAAGACGTGCTCTTGCTTTGGACTGAGGGAGAAGGGTGTGAACGGAGAAGGAACTGTGCTTTATGCACCAATGTCGGAGAAAATGAGGAAATGATGAGGCTATAAATAATCTTTTTTCAGGCCACACTCATAGCATGCTTTCTTCTTCTCTTACAATAAAATATGTCAAGAAGGGTTGTTTCCCTGCCCCCCCCCATTTAAAAAATCTTTAAAAGTAGGAATCATGTCTTACCCAAGCTGATTAGTGTTTCATGGATGAGTACATGAGTGAATGAATGAACAAGTGAATGAATTTTTATTCTTGTGGGGGAAAGATATCTGAATGGGGGTTTTTTAATATATATTTTATCACTTAATTCTTGATAGAACTGCATGAAGTAATCTTAGAGATAAAAACTAAAGGTAATTGTAAAGCCGAGACAGGTCTTCTGACTCCAATTAGTTGCCATTTTCACTCTATTACACTGTGTTTTGGAAGAACGAAAAAAAATTAAAACAGTGAGGTCCTGGGCTAGAGAAGGATAATGTTTACGAAGCAATACATGTAGATTAGGCCAGTAAAGGTACTGAAAGCCAGTGGTAGCAGCAGTTCATTCAGCTAAACCCCAACTGGTGTTTCCGTTCTCTTGGTGGTGGTACTTGAAGCTGCCAGGGGTTGCTTGATGTGGGGCTACATGATGCAGACGCCAAACATCCCGACTACCACATCCGATTCTCCACTCCACGCCATGAGGACTTTGGTTTTCTATTGCCTACACCCTCCTCCCATAAAAACTCTTTGCAAGACCTGTGTAACTCTCTAATGGACCCTACATGATTAGAGCCAGCCCTGGTCCCACTTCAGAGTAAGAATAATAGCTGGTCCCACCCTAGGCCATACCTTGCTATTAATGAGTGTAATGATGACTGCCGATTATT
Source organism: Myotis lucifugus (assembly GCF_000147115.1). Taxonomy (NCBI): domain Eukaryota; kingdom Metazoa; phylum Chordata; class Mammalia; order Chiroptera; family Vespertilionidae; genus Myotis; species Myotis lucifugus. The sequence continues at coordinate 4,547,271 of NW_005871118.1, read as the reverse complement.
ATGGACCTCCTATGTGTTAAATATTGTGCTGATTCCTTCAAATGTTTAACTATTAACCTTCCAATATTTATGGTATAATTGCCATTTTACAATCAAAGAAACCAAGATCAGAAAGGTAAGGCAACTTAGCTAAGGCCAGTGACTTAGCGCTTAGTGCTGGAGCTGCATGTCAACCTGAGGTCTGACTGAAGGCAAAGCCTAGATTCCTCCACAGCGTCAGACACCGAGTGCAAATACTGTATCTTCAGTGAGTCCTTCTTGATGGTCATATCTGAAACAGCACCTGCCTCAGTCACTCGTGTTTTCTTTGCCCTGTATTGTTTGTCTTCATACCTCTAGTCACTGATAAATTGACTTGCTTATTGTTCATCTCATCTGACTAGAACTAAAGCACCAAGAGAGAAGGGACTTAACATTTTTGTTCATTGCAGTCTTCCTTGGTGTGTAGAGCAGAGTCTGGCAATAGTTGTTTCTTAATAAATATTTTTGAATATATGAATGTACAATTCTAGAACACTCCTTCTGTTACTTTCTAAGTATACTTTCTTTAATACTTTTCCTGTGAAAATAAAGGCAAATTTATGTAGAAAATTTTTTAAATGATATCAGAAACATTCTGGGTAACACTGGGCAGCAGGAGGATTAACTAAGTTTGACTCCAGCATCTATTTATGCATTAGGGTATTCCAGTCAAATATTACTGATAGATTTCCTAATCAGCTTCTAATGCTGCAACAAACAGTCCCCAGATCTCAGTGTCTCACATTTATTTCTTGCTCACTTTACATGAAGGCTGCAGGTTGGCTTTACCTCTGCTGGGCTTGACTTAACCGTATGTATCTTCATTTTCTAGGTCCCAGACTGAAGGACATCCACTATCTGGGCATGCAGTTGCCATAACAGAAAGCAGATGCTCAATGAGGAACACAGCCAATCCTGTGTGTTCAATACTATGTGTTTTTGCATTCCATTAGCCAAAGCCAATGACATGGCCAAGCTCAATGTCAGTGGAAAATACAATGTCTATAGGAAGTCAGGGCAAGGTCAGGGGGCAACATACTACTAGAAGTTATATTTCTATATTACTTCACTGTATCCAAGATCTCTCCCTTCACTCTACCGAGGATGCTTTCCTCAACCCTTTATACAAATTTATAAATGACCCATCTTATTTTTTTATCAAGTTTTTTTCTCCCTTAAATAAAGTACACCCCACTTTGTTTCTACTAAAGGTTCTCTAGATTTTTTTTCAATTTAGTTTAGCCATTGTGATTTTTTAAAACTATATTTTTATTGATTTCAGAGAGGAAGGGAGGAGAGAGATAGAAACATCAATGATGACAGGGAATCATTGATTGGCTGCCTCCTGTACACCCCACACTGGGGGTTGAGCCCACAACCTGAGCATATGCCCTGACCAGGAATCGAACCGTGACCTCCTGGGTCATAGGTCGATGTTCAACCACTGAGCCACACCAGCCGGGCTAGATATTGTGATTTTAATATGAATTTCTAAGTTACTAACTCTCAAAGTTTATATCATTGATACATTTCATCTTTTTCAGTAAAATCTGACCAAAGCCCCTGAAAACCAAGGTGATTGGAAGGACCCTTTGTAGGTGACACAGAAATCTCATGAGATGACTTTTCCATAATAAAAATCAGTAGAGTATTTGAATCTTCAGCTGTAAAATACCTTATCTGTTAAGACAGAGAAAATACAGTCTCAGTTTTAAAGCCTTCCTAAAGTATCATGACGATTTTATTGTTCTTTGAAGAATTTTATCAATATTTCATCATGATATTCCTCTCTGTAGGAGAACCTAAGAAACACATTCTATTAATCATGGTGATATTAAAACTATCTGTCACTTGTAGCATGCATATGCAATAAAGTAATCAGATAAAATTGATATCAGAGACAAATGGTCCACATTAAAAATGTCTGCTTCAAGTTCTAAAATTACTCCTTTTTATGATGATCTCAATAACTAAACCTCCCAATTTGCAAATGAAGATAAATGTGAAGATAATTTTTAAAACTCTAAATTGTAAAACAGAATAAAGGCCTAAAGTGCCTAACAGTATAAGAGCTGAAAGAAATGCTTCTGAAATTTTCAAAACAAATAAATGTTTATCTACTGGCTATTTTCTTAAACACTGAATTCAAATTCTAACTAATAGAAGCAGGTAAACTTAAGTAAATATTTTGAAATATATGAGCTTCAGTTTTAAAAATGTATATCTGATAAGTTAGACTGGAATCATCATGTCCCATATGTCCTGTTAGATAGTCCCTTAAAAAGGCAGGGGGTAAAAATGAAGGGTAGATCAATGAAAAAATAAGTTAGAAAATGCTACATGGCAAACATTTTTATTTGCTTATTCAATATCCATTCTTCTGAATTTCCTTACCATTGGAATTCTGATTTAGTTCAAAGTGACAATGTTTCTGGTTTAAAATGTTCCACATACTTCAGACTTCTGAAGAGCATATAACCTAGTCTGGTCATGAAATTTAGGCAAAAAGCTGTTGAGTGATACACCTACAAAAGCAATTGTAATACAATGCCTGTAGATGTGGAATTCTTCCCAAAAACTTTAGGCAGAAAAATCACTCAATAACATTAGCTGAGCAGAAAGATTGAAAGAGCTCAGATTAGGGTGACTTAATGAAGCCATTTAACCAGCCCTGGGCTATCAACCCCTGGACTTCTTTTCATGAAATAAGTAAACAAACAAATAAATAAATAACTTTCTACAAACAAATAAATAACTTTCTAATTTCCTTCTTTAGTCAAACCAGTATAATTGGGTTTCTGTTATGTGCAGCTGGTCCAATTTCTGACGCAAAATCCCTCTCCTGGCCATTCATAGGTTCATTCACATTTAAAAAACTCTGAAAGTCCTATGATAAGAAAATCCATTTGACTTTGTTTAACATGGAATGCCTCAAACTTATTTATCAGAAAATACTGATAATATTCCTATGAACTAGAATCCTAATGTCCACATGCGAGTAAACATTTAACTAGAGATCTCAAATGGCACAGAAATTTAACATTCTGTAGTTACATAATAAAAAACCTAGAAGGCTATGTATGTCCATAGCCATAGTTGCTGGTAAATCCCGTATTTCTTAGCAAGCACTGTTACCAGTGATATTATTGAAATAGGCCATTATTACTCACAGAGTTAGCATCCTCAGTCTCCATACATGTGGGGTGTGTTAGTGACATTAGAGGGCTTAGGCAAAAACCTCTGAAAATTATCTTTCTTCTTTACTCTAATTCATCCAGGGGTTACTGTTTGTTGAAACCTAAGGCAAGTAATGATCTATATAATTTTTAAAGACATCTGTAGACAAGAGAGAATTATATAGTCTTTCTCTGGATTTTGGTTTATGTTCCTCTAGCATCATAAGCACTTGGTCAGCATTCTCTTACTGCTATCTGAGCCCCTTCTCCTTTTTCTCTACCTTGCAATCCTTGCAGAAAAGTTACTCAACTTCCTCTTTCCATATATCTGAAGGCATTATGTCACTCCACTAGCCATGATTGTGTCAATTAGACTAGGGTACTAAACATCTGGAAATGCTTTGTCCATACTAACATTTTTCAGCTAAGTATCATGATCACCATCTATAACTATTTCAAGAGTTCTTTATTAAGCACAGGTGAGCATTTACCTCAAAGAAGGTAAATTCTCCGACTCCTGTCCTAGATTCTAAAGAAGAGGAAGTGCATATAGAAAAATAATTTGGAAAAACTGGTGCTTTATTAGTTGTGTTTAAAAATGAATGGTACAAATCTAAATTGTATTACTATATATTGCTATAATAGTAGTTTCTTTAAAAGAGAAAATTACACCCAAGCCAGTAGTCTTCAGTATATTTACATTCTGACATGGAATTACACGAGAAAGAGGGTGATTATCAGGGTGATTCTGAACATGTAATGTTACTTATTATTCAGTTTGTTCTTTAAGTCAGAGGAAGCTGTTACCAAACTCAAAGGGTTTACCGCTTGCATGTTCTATTCAAGAACAAGAGGTGGTTGTCACAATGTAGTTTTAATTGCTTGCAGCAAGTAAAGGAGACAGGGGATTCATATCCAAAGCTCAGTCTCTCTATAGGGAGGCTTAGCTTTGCTTATATACACTACTAGAGGCCCGATGCACGAAATTCGTGCAAGAGTAGCCTTCCTTCCCCCGGTTGCCGGCACCGGCTTCCCTCTGGCACCCCTGACCTGGGCTTTCCTCACAGCCTTGGCTTCATCCAGAAGGTCGTCCAGAAGGACATCCAGTCTAATTAGCATATTATGCTTTTATTATTATAGATTTGGTCAATTCCACATTGATTTCTTCTTTGAAGATAGCTACATTTATCTGGTGGGGTTCCTGTCAAGCTAGGCTTGTTTACAGGTGGTCTGCAAAATACTGTGGTAATTCTAATCCTTAGCAAGAATAGCATTTAGTAAGCATGGCATAGACCTTAAGACCCTAGTCCTATGTAACAAGACTATACAGGCTATTGCCTGGTTCCTAAGGCAAAGAAGTTGCAATGAATGAATGAATGAATGAATGAATAAATAAATAAATAAATAAAACCCTAAATGGGTAAAAATCAAACTGCAAATACAAGTCATTCACTAAAACTGCTATACTTCCTGCAGCAATGGGAGATGGGGCTAATCACTGATGCAAAAACAGGGATGTGAGAGGATATGCTTGGCACACACAGCAGGGTCCTGGGCAAGGAGCTTCTGTAATCACAGTACAGACCTGGAACAGCAGAGGACACTTTAGTGGGCCTGGTCAGCAAAGTTGCTGCTTTGAAGTTAGCAACAAGAGGAGCTTTCACCACCACTAATAGAAGGAAAAAGAAGAAAAGGGTTGCATGGTCCATTCAGGTCCACATGTGAGAAATCTGAAGGGGAGAGAGTTCTCAGCAGAATATGGATTTATGCACTTATTTTTACTCCAACACCATGTTTTTAAAGATGTAAATTTTACCCCCCCAAAAAAAAAACAAAACAGTATATACAAAAAATAACTTTTAAATAAAATAAATTTTGGTGGCATCAGGACCTTATTGAAGATTATAGGAAGCTGCAATAAGGTCAAACTCTCTGAAGGAGTTGGGTAGGCAACAGAACAATAACTGTAAGTAGAGAGGCATAAAAAATGTAGAGGAAATCCTATCTACACTAATAAAAGAGAAACATGGTAATTAGCGTACGACTGCTACCCTTTTCATTGGCTAATCAGTGAGTATATGCAAATTAACTGTCAGCCAAGATTGCGCCGGCAGCCAGGCAGCTGGAAGCAAACATGAGGCTTGCTTGCTTCAGTGAAGGAGGACTCCAACGTTCCCGTCTGACTTGCCGGCCTCTGAGCTGGCAGTTTGAAACTCTGTAACAAATATAGAAGCTAAACAAAACCGCAGGGATCTCAGAGCTGGAGTTATACATTGTTTCGATTATAGAACGCAAACAAACCAGCAGCGGAAGCCTCAGAGCTAGAGCCAGAGCTAAAGCTGGCCCAGAATAAAAAAAAGAAAAAAAGAAAAAAAGGAGCGGTTGGGAGCTTCAGTCAATCGCCAGCGTTAAGGCAGCCCTCAGCCCCTCACCCAGACTGGCCAGGCACCCCAGTGGGGACCCCTACCCTGAAGGGTGTGTGACCAGCTGCAAAAGGCCATCATCCCCTCATCCAGGCTGGCCAGGCACCCCAGTGGGGACCCCCACCCTGATCCAGGACACCCTTCAGGGCAAACCAGCCGGCCCCCAGGCCTCTATCCTATATAGTAAAAGGGTAATATGCCTCCCAGCACCGGGATCAGCGGAGCAGTGAGGCCTCCTGGCATCGGATCAGTGTGACAGGGGGCAGCGCCCAAACCCCCTGATCGCCCTGCGGCTCTGTGTGTGACAGGGTGCGGTGCCCCAACCGCCCCCCCACCACCCTACAGGCCCTGCTGTGTGTGTGACAGGGTAGAGCCATAACCTCCCCATCGGCCCTGCCCTGAGTGTGACAGTGGCGGCGCCCCAACCCCCTGATCCGGCCCTGCTCTGTGGGTGA
>NW_005871118.1:4523899-4540735 GCF_000147115.1 Myotis lucifugus | reverse complement strand
CATTACTGAGCCATATTACAGCCTAAAAAATATATTTTTAGAATGAAGAGGTATCTAACAATTGTAGAAAAGTTATATTGGTAAACTTTCTAAAAAATAAAAAACATATTGAATCTGAAAAATACGAGTGGTAAAATTTCATGTAGCATAAAAATTATGAGGAATAGCCCTAACTAATTTATGATGGAATGATGACAAATACTCAATTTTGCTGAGAGGCAAACAGAGTGTATTTCCCCCCAGAATCATCATGTCCATGAATAAAATACTATCATGGATAATATTTGGCTCAGTGGATAGAGCATCGGCCTGCAGACTGAAAGGTCCCAGGTTCAATTCCGGTCAAGGGCATGTACCTTGGTTGTGGGCACATCCCCAGCAGGAAGTGTGCAGGAGGCAGCTGATCAATGTTTCTCTCCCATCAATGTTCTAACTCTCTATCCCTCTCCCTTCCTCTCTGTAAAAAATCAATAAAATATATATATATATATATTTTAAAAAATTATGAAGAAAACATAAAATCATAAAACAATTATTAGTGTCCACAAAGAGGACAAAATGCTGCGTAAAACAAAGATTTATTTTGAATATCCTGTCAGTCTAATTGAATCTCCTGTAAAAGTATCTTTGGCCCAGCCGGTGTAGCTCAGTGGTTGAGCATCGACCCAGGAACCAGGAGGCAGCCAATCATTGATGTTTCTCTTTCATTGATGTTTCTATCTTTCTATCCCTCTCCCTTTCTTTCTCTCCAAAAAATCAATAAAGATATTTTTAAAAGTGTCTTTGATTTATTTTTATAAACAGTTATTTATTTTAAGTTCATCAAATATATTTTTGTCCCTTTAAAACTGGATTGGTGACCAACAGACTGATATGGTAAAATTGTTGTTCCTGATTATAGGACAATGGAACTAAACAATAATTTCAAGCATAATTACGGTATCTTTTAATGCTACGGCACACAACATATTTCAGATACATGACCCCCCTTGAATGTACACTATGCATTTAAGTAAGCAGCTCCGAACTTCCCACTAGAAAGAGCAGGAACTCAAACCAAAGGAGAACCGGCCACGGGAATCTGGCTCACACACAGTGTGTTCCCATTTACTTGTAATGCAGATAAATCCTTTCTTTGAAAACAGACTCACCTTTAAAAACCTCTCCACTTTCTTTATATATTTCCGCTTCAAATATTCTTGTAATAGTATTTTATTCATCGGCATGATGATTCTGGGTGGAAATCCACTCTGTTTCCCTCTCAGCAAAATTGAGTATTTGTCATCATTCCATCATCAAATATTTGTGGGGGATCTTGCAAATAAAGCCTTTTGCGGCTAAGAATCTTTATAAGTATTGTGGGAGTCTAAGTCTAGCATGGTTAATTGCTGAGAAGATTCTCCCATTGTTAGCCATTTTAGTCAAGATCACAAAAGATTCTTAATTTGTTTCAATTTCATAATCCCTGAAAAGCTTTCTAGATATAATTCTTTTTTATTAAATGAACAAATGGATTTGGGTTGTTATGTGAAAGCTTATATTTTATATTTTCTGACATTTCCTATCACAGATGGCTAATGATTTCAAGAATATAAGTAATGTTATTTACACTGAAAAATTAAACCAAATTAATAAAGGTTTTCTAATGCTTTTGGATAATGCCTCTAAAGTTGTTTTTTTAATTATATTTTATGCCCCTGGTATAAAACACAGTACTATGCTACAAAATAAAGAGAACAAGAGACAGAAAGAAGTATTTTTTTATTATAAAAATGTTTTTAATTGATTTCAGAGAGAGGAAGGGAGAGGGAGAGAGAGACAGAAACATCATTGATGAGAGAGAATCATTGATTGGTTGCCTTCTGCACACCCGCTGCATCCCAGGTATGTGCCCTGACGGGGAATCTAACCAAGACCTCCTGGTTCGTGGGTCGACACTCAACCACTGAGCAACACTGGCTGGGCAGAAAGAAGTATTTTATTTCAATAAACCAGGAGGTGCATCTGTGAATCAGAATAACAATAATATGAGTAAGAACTTCCAAAAGTAGAGAAGTTAAAATAGTGGGAAGTAAACAAGGGAGGATGGATGTCTATGGTTGCAGATCTCAGACTAACCTGGCAGAATTTCCAAAGTGGTTTACGTAAGTCAACATCTCTAGACTGAAACATGAAAATGTGTGGACTCAATGTGGGAGCTTCCATGAACTAATGTGGCCACAGAAATCAGGGTAAGCAGGCTGAAGAAAGAATCTCACAGGCATGCCACATTTTCAGTAAGCATTTAGTCAGAGGCAGAGCAGAAGATAGCAGCATAAAGTAGGCCTAACCCACAGTTGTTCATTTATGTTAGATGGAGAAAAGAACAACCCACCAATGCTCTAAACTGCCCAGTCCTACAATGATCTTCCTATAAATAACTGGTTCAGTATGAGAACCTCACCCAAAGGTAACACATAGTCAAAAACTAATCAATGTCGGTTCTTATCAAATATAACATTACATGAAGGAGGAAAGAAATAGGAAAAGCAAATGACAACACAGACCAAAATAATCTTGCCACAGAGCAGATGAGCAAAATTATTGCCATAAATTTTAAAAACCTAGTGAAGTGATTAACTGCACAAAGCAACTACTTAAATAAAAGGTACCAAAAAAATCACAGAAGATAAGACTATAAAAAAGGAGTGAAATATGAGCTGAATGAACTTAGGAAAGGTGTGGAATAGAAAGTAAAACCATCACAGAAATGAAAACTACATTGGCAGAATCACACAGGACCAAATACTGCAAGGAACATAGAGCATAATATTGAAAAAAGCTAGCAAAATGGAATGGAAATAAACATTAAAAAGGACTACAGGAAAGAATATTGCTAGGGAATCAAACTTATAAATCGAACAACATGGGGTTTAGGGGCACTGACCTGTACCCCGTGCAGTAAAAAATTCACATATAACATTTGACTCACAGTGGCAAAAAGACTGGTGATGAATGTGCATTCACTTTAACGCTAGAACTGAGACTTAAACAGTCATAGTGATTGTAATTACAGAAAAAAAATGCAAAAGTCATCAATCCTGAGTATTCTTTCACTTGCTTGTTCTCTTTCTGGATTAAGTAGAAGGATGTCCTCTAACTGAAAATCCTTGAGTGGACTCACCCTGTAGAGCTTAGGTAGGAAGCTCTTACCAAAAATAAAACTACTTGGTGTGTCCCACCTACTCTTTTTCAGCAACTGAGCTTGGTGACTTGCCTACAGGAGGGTAAGTCACCCCCAGATAAATGAGTTTACTGGAGCACAACTTGCTTAGGCACCACACTCTCTTATTAACACTTGGAGTGGGGGAAACGAGTTAAGTCGGCTCGCGTGAATTGCGCGTACTCCGCGGGAGCCGTCTTTAACTCGGTTCATATAGATTTGCGGTGGAGTGCGGGAAACGTGTAAACTCGGGCCGATTGTAACTGCGTATTACCAAATATTTGTTTGTAATCCACCCTTACAGGAGGGTAAGTCACCCCCAGATAAATGAGTTTACTGGAGCACAACTTGCTTAGGCACCACACTCTCTTATTAATAATCTCCAGGGCTTAAAAGAAAAGAAATTCCAATTTACTAGAGTTCCAAAGTTGAGTGAATCACTAGTTTCATAAAATGCACTTGATATGGTTAAATACAACGGAATCTTTTATTAAAGCCACATGATTTTAAACATCAATTACTGACGACTTTTTTAAAAATCTTATATAATAAAAGGCTAATATGAAAAATTGTCCCCTCAATGGGGAGTTCAACTGGGAGTTCAACCAGGGGGCGGGGCCAGCCCTCCAAATGCCCATGGCCAGACCCCACCCATGCACAAATTCGTGCACCAGGCCTCTAGTATTTATATAAAAGTCACAAGTATACATACTTTCTGACTCTAGCCAAGCTAAGAATTTTCTTGGTTTTTAAAATCAATTCACTTTTAGCACTGTTTATAATAAAGTTTCTATTTATTTAGCCATTATAATTTGAATCCCAATTAAATATGTATGTTATAATAATAATGACTTAACATTTATAAAGTATTTGCTATATGTTATGCATTACTCTAAGTGCTTTATATATATTATCTCAATTCTCTGTATGTCTTTGTGAGATAGGGACTATTATTAAGCAAATTTTTTCAGATCAGGAAAATAAAGTACACTGCTCAAAAAAGAGTGGTATAAAGTAATAAGAACTACTCTCTAAAAAGAAAACCTAAATTCACATGCCATCTGTCATTCACTGCTATATTGAAGAAATTATTTAAACTGAGGTTTCAGTAATTCAAACATAAAATAATGATAATAATAATAAAATAATAATAGTCATGTCTATCTTACAATGTTGTTTTGAGGATCAACTTATACAATGTACATAAAATGCCTCATAAAACATACAAATGTATTAATAACAATAATATTATTACCTAACAATAATAATACTTTTATTATTTTTATTATTGTTAGATGGTAAAAATTCTCCATTTGGTCATCTGATCTATAATTAGCAACATTTTACATGGCTTTTATATCTTTAAACTCAACAGGATTATACTATTTTTCAATAGAACTAAAAGACATTACTTACTTTCTACAAGTGGATCTAAATGGCTGAATTTTCCTTGGGAGGAGAGTTCAGATAAGCCTCTTAAGGGATCTTTATCTCAAAAATATTAAGGACCCCTGATAGTGGAACAAATTGCTTAACCAGTGGTTGGAGGTAGTTTTTAAATCATGGGTTCTATGGATTTTAAAAGCATGGGCCAACAAATTCAGATTTGTTATTTCCATTATCAATTGGTCCCTTGAACTTCCTCTCTTTCCTAAAATAGCTGCATGAATCTAAGAACAATGCCAAGCATAAATGATTCTGGCCAATTAATCAGAACCTGTTTCTCATGGTTACAAGTTGAGTACAAAATATTCCAGCAGTCAAGAAAGAGCTTTTTAATTATTATACATGTTTATAATTTATAAAAGATTTATAAGAATTTTCCCCTGTGTTTTTAATAGTAATTTATTTTTTCTTTTCTTCTAGAACACCATTCTCAAAAATGAAGTCCAATTCCAGATAAATATTTCATCTTTCAGTCTTTCATCTTTCTACCAGTACTTATCCTTTTTTTCTTTCTTAAACTGTCATTAAAGAGAAAACCATGCTTTTCCAAAGAGAAGCAACTTCAACTCATGAGGTTTCCAAAAGTATTACTAATGCAGAGGGATTTATTAACTGGGAGGGACAATTCTAGCATTGCCTGTCAAATCTACAAATATTTAGAAATAACAAGGAGTAGAAGAGTGAGACTCAAGCTTTGCTCTGAGAAACTAGAGCTGTATCTCTAAATTTGATAGTCACTTCACTTCATTATATTTTATCTCTGCAATTTCAGGATTTAAAATTTAGATTATACAACTTTGATCTATACACTGCTTTTCTTCCTACTCTGGTGTATCTTATGTGAGCATAAAATCCCCAAGCAAACACCCTTTAGATGGCTGAAGGCCAGGACTAGTTTCCAAACCCTTGAATTCTTTTTCCAGTCTCATGCTTTGAATTTGGAAGTGAAATCCATTTGTTTTAGCTCGTTCATTTGTTTTCCTTGGCCTAATGCAGCTTAAGTGTCATTAAGTGTTTCTATGATGTCTGAACATGAAGGAAGAAGAAAAGTACAAGATATATTACAAGCAGAGAGTGAACAGAAATGTCACAGAATTCCAGAAAGCCATCATGCACCCCATGTTCAATGTTTTCCTCTCTGCTTTCAAATCCTTTCAGGGCATCCTCAATTCTATCTTCATTAGTGAGATCTCATTTATAGCAAAATAAAAATGTTAATATTAAAATATCTGTCAAATCAAAACTGTTATCTTCATTTAATGTTAGGGAAAACTTCAAGGCCTTTCTTTTTTCATTATAGATAGAGATTGTCTGATTTCTAGACCATAGACACTCCTATTTCTATAAAGGTAAGTCATTTAAAAATCTACATATAAAAGTTTCAGTAGATTGATTACATTGATGGCTCTAATTCTTCACTGCCTTCGTCATTCACACTCTTTGCCATATGGCTTTACATGTCCTCCCTCAAAAAACAGGGGAATATATTTCCCTATCCCTTTATTTTGAATTCAGCTCTGCAACCTGCTTTCCTTGGTGGAATGTTAGCAGTTATGGTGCATTCGGAGCTTGAAAAAAGTATTCAAGCGTCTGCCATTGCTCTTGCACTTCTACCAGCTATGAACATAGCCAGGCTATCCTGTTGGAGTTTGAAAAACACATGGACCAGTCATTCCAGCTGAGGCCATCCTAAATCAGCCCACACCAGTACATCCTGAGTGAGCCAGCTTTGATCAGCAGAGCAGTCTCATGCTCCAGCTGACTACAGGTGCATGAACAAACTCAGCCAAGATTATCTGAGTGTGAGATAAATAAATGTGTATTGTTTTATGGCTTAAGATGTAATGATTGTTTGTTATGCAATATTATTGTGAAAACAAATAGCTGATATACACTGAGTGAACAGATTATTATGACCTGCCAGATTATTATGACCACCCCATCAGTACTTCATTGACACGTCCAAAAATACTGAATATTGAAAATTTCCTAAGCAAATACTCTCAAGGTTTTATTATTATTATTATTTGCATAACTAATTCACTTTATTGTACTGATGGGGTGGTCATAATAATCTGGCTGGTCATAATAATCTGGCCACTCAGTGTATATGCATATAGATAAATATGTATATATACATAAACATATGCATACATTATAACATACTTAGAAATGTGTTGAAGGGTAAAAATATGTTTCTCAATAGTTATGTGAAACATTTATATATATATATACATATATATATGTATATATATATGAATAAATTACATGATAGATTTAGAAACTTTAAGGTTACAATCACAAAAATAAACCATTTTCCCTAAGCCACTTTACCCCAAATTGTTTTTGTCTAAAAGGAGTTTTCCAATTATTCACACCACCTTTCAGTGTGTTTGTATAATTTATTTTTAACTTTTTATATTTTTGGCAAAATTTAGTATTTTTAATTATTTAGTTCTCAGGATGTTTTATCCTAATTTTGTATATCTAGCAAATATTAGATTTGCAACACCTTGGGAATGATGGAAATATTTTTATTTTGCAGGTTTTATTTAATATTTTATTTATTTTTGATTATATGTCAAGAGTAAGAAAAAGAAACTCCGTCTTCAGTTTAAAAAGGTTAGTGCCCTTGTTGGTGTGGCTTGGTTGGGCATCAGCCCATGCATCAAAAGGTTGCTGGTTGGATTCCTGGTCAGGGCACCAGGTTGCAGGCTCAATCCCTGGTTGGGGGGCACGCAGGAGGCAGCCAATCGAGGTATAGCTCTCACATCAATGTCTCTCCCTCTACCTTCCTCTCTCTCTAAAAATCAATAAAAATATTTTTTTAAAATGTTACCAATCAATTCCTGCCAATAATACTATCATTAAGTTCAACCAATTATGTAATATATGATCTTGATTACAATTCAGTTATGTATTGTCCTGTGCATTGAGTTGTATTTCTTGAACCAGTGTTTCTTCATAAAATAAAACATATTGAAACATTTTAATCTCGTGTGACATGCTGTGATTTTAAAACATCTTTAATCTTTCAAAAATTAAATATTTCAAATCAGTCTTTTACATGTTCAAAACAGTTCTAATGGGGGAAAATAAACAATGACATAAAAATGCAGTAAATTTGATGAACATTAAGTATGTTAAATGTGTTGGAGGTGAATTGAAACTTATTTGTCCTTATCTTGTCCTGCTGCCATCCATGTCAAGGAAACAACTTGGGAATTAGAAAGAAGTAATTATGGGAATGATAACACTTATGTTCAATCAAAGCTAAGAAATACTAAAATTGCCGAAACCGGTTTGGCTCAGTGGATAGAGCGTCGGCCTGCGGACTGAAAGGTCCCAGGTTCGATTCCGGTCAAGGGCATGTACCTGAGTTGTGGGCACATCCCCAGTAGGGGGTGTGCAGGAGGCAGCTGATCGGTGTTTCTCTCTCATCGATGTTTCTAACTCTCTATCGCTCTCCCTTTCTTTCTGTAAAAAATCAATAAAATATATTTTAAAAAAAGAAAGAAATACTAAAATTTTACACACAATAGAAAAGGGACAAAATTGACACTTAGTAAAGCTAAAGTGATTATTTCATGCTCCTGCACACACACACACACACAGAGAGAGACAGAGAGAGAGAAAGAGAATTAGAGTACATCCATCCCCAGGAAAACATAAATTTCCCATGTAAACTAAACAAGGGAATACATAAATTTGTCCTTGCTCATCAAAGATATTGTATTTTAGATACTTGAAAAGAAAGCCAACAGCACCCATGGTCAGAGCCCTCCAAACTTTCTCTCCTGCTGCCTCTGTCCATGGGGCCAGCTAGCTTCCACGATGTAAATGCTCTTTCTGTGCTGTAACACGCTACACAGATGTAACCTTTCCAACTTGCTTTGGGATCAGAGCTTATGAAATTTAACCCTATGGCACGTCGATTTTTGCTTATTCTGAAGGAATGCTGCTGTGTTGAATGCTGCTGTATTTACCCAGCAGAAGCATGAGTAAATGTTGGAAAAACAATTCCAGTTAGATCCATTTCACGTGGTGGTATGATCTGATACACTCTCATAATCTAGTTTAAAATACTTACAAAATATATTATAAATGGCAAAAATGTCCAAGATTACAAAAACAAAGCTTAGGGAAGATGGCGTTGGGGGGTGGGTGGGGTGGGGTGGGGAATTTCACTAGTTGCAGTATCAACAGGTTTAGACTGAAAAACACAATTCATCCACAAGCCAGGAAACAACCTGAGAACACGCCAATTAAGAATGCTGAAGTTCCACTGCAGCAAATCGGGCATTGCTGCCAATTTAATGGGCTTGCCACACAGAGTTCCTTATGTAATTCCAGAATGTTATTTGGTTATTAGCCTACTGAAGTAGACAGTGCCCTCTAGTGGATACTCGTTTCAAAAGCACTCCTCGCTGCCACCACCCATTCTTAACTTGAGTGGGCTCTGCAGTTCTCACAGCAAATTTGCTGCGCACACATTGCAACTGCTGGCAAGCCCACCCTCAACTCAGAGACTAGCCAGCTGAGAGGAGAGCCAGCCAACACTGAGTAGTTATTTTCAGAAGAAAGTTTGAATCAAAATCGGGTGCAAAGTGCAATGACTAGGGGCGGGTGGAAAGTTTTGTTCTCTCAATTTTAATATTTAGCATGCCTTCTAGAAAGGCAATTGGTTCA
Organism: Myotis lucifugus; assembly: GCF_000147115.1. Classification (NCBI taxonomy): domain Eukaryota; kingdom Metazoa; phylum Chordata; class Mammalia; order Chiroptera; family Vespertilionidae; genus Myotis; species Myotis lucifugus. The sequence continues at coordinate 4,531,398 of NW_005871118.1, read as the reverse complement.
GGGACTTTCAAAAGAAAATCGGGGATATGTTGTTTAAGGGTACACACTTGCAACTAGTAGATTAAAATGCACAGCATAGTGATGATTAACAATACTGTATTATAAACCTCAAAGTTGCTAACAGACAAGATCTTAATTGTTCTCAACATAAAAATAATGATGATTATGTTATGTGACCTGATGGAGGTGTTAGCTCACACTATGGTGGAAATCATACTGCAATATGTAAATGTATCAAATCCGCATGTTGTACATCCTAAACTTCCACAATGTTATGTCAGTAATGTCTCAATTTAAAAAAAGAAATAAATGATAACAGAGAGAACAGTAATACAGAGTAGGAGACTTTTTTCCATCATGAAAACAAGTAAAAAAAGACTTCTAAATGTATTTTGAAGAAGACTGTAATTATATGTGCTACCTCTATCCTTAGTGATTGAGTGACTAACACGCTGTAAGCTATGAGTAACGGAAAGATTGTAAAATAAAAGATAATTCCAAATAAAATAAAACACTATGCAATGTTCAGTACATAAAATAAATTACATAGTTTAAATGTAGATAAATAGGTAGGACGTTCATTAATTTAATAGAAATAGACTCATGCATAGAGTTGGGGGATGGGCTGGGTGGGGGGTGGAGGGATTGAGCAAAAATGAAAAAAAGGAGAAAGAACTCATGGACACTGACAACAATGGGGAGATTGCCAGGGGGCAGAAGATGGAGGGTGGTATAGAAGGGTATAGGAGGGAATACATGGTCATGGATGGAGACTTGACTTAGGGTGATGAACACACAATACAGTGTACGGATGTGTTATAGAATTGTGCACCTGAAACCTGTATAATTTTCTCAAGTAGTGTCGACCCAATATTTTTTTTAATATTTTTATTGATTTTAGAGAGGAAGAGAAAGGGAGAGAGAGAGAGAAACATCAATGATGAGAGAGAATCAATGATAGGCTGCCTCCTGCACACCCCCAACTGGGGATCGAACCCACAACCCAGGCATGTGCCCTTGACCGGAATCGAACCCGGGACCCTTCATTCCACAGGATGACGCTTTATCCACTGAGCCAAACCAGCTAGGGCCCAATAATTTTTTTTAAAGTTAGGCCCCTTCCTCTCTCTACTAAATCAACATTAAGCAAACATTAAAGAATGTACATTTAAAATGGCAATAAATCATTTGTTTGTGCAATAAAATGGCATGTTCCAGACAGCCTGTGTAATCCTTCACTAAGCATGTCGAAACCTCTGAACAAGGATTTGCAGCTATGGTTGAAAATAAGGTGCATATATTTAAAATCAATAAAAACACTAAGACGTTGTCTTCCTTTCAGTGTCTGTCTTTAGCTCAGGGATCCAGTGGTTCTTCTAATCACAGATCCCCAAAAACACCTTTTTTTCTTACATGAAAAGATTCAAAGCCTGCGAGCACCGGGGTACATCCATGATAATAAAGGTGTTGGCAAATGTCATCTTAGGATATGGAGTCCCTGCAAAGGCAGAAAGAAAAGGAGCCCTGGGAGCTGTCCCAGGCAATGGGGGTACATGGACAGAGCAGTTACACAAAAGCAAACACAAGGACAGCAAAACAAAACAGGTAAATGCAATCCAGGCACCAGAAGACCTGCTGTGCACAGCAACAGCCGCGCCAAATCTAAATCGACAAGAAAGCACTCAAGGGGCCAGAAAAAGGGGGAGTCATCATATAAGTTAGCAAAAATAATCTAATCAAATAAGACTACATGATGTCTCATTGTTTAACTCTTAGAAGCAGAAGTTTTTTAATAGCTCCAGGGAAAAGGGATATTAGATAGAAGACAAAGAGGAAAGACATGCTTCTGAAAGAATTTATTATATTAAGTTTCAAAAATGATTTTAAATTCCCAGGGAAATCAGTATTGTTGTTGCTTTTACAGGGAATAGTTGCTTAGATTTATTCACACGGTTATCATTTTGCTGCTCTTCATTCCTTCCTGCATTTCCGTGTTTCTACCTGGACTCATTTCCCTTCTGCTGGAAGGACTCCCTGTATATTTCTTATAGGGCTGGCCTCCCAGGGAAAATTCTCAGAATCTTTACCTACAAATGTTTTTTATTTCACCTCCACTTTTAAAGAAACTTTTCACGAAGTAAAGAATTCTAGGTCAGCAGTTACTTTCAATACTTTAAAGATATCATTCCATTGCCTGACTTGCATTGATTCTCTTGAGAAGTCAGTCATTCATTTTATTGCTGATCTTATAAAAGTTAATATATCTTTTTGTCTCAGGCCTCTCTATTCTTTATATTTTCCCCTATCTTTGGTTTGAAATAGTTTTACTATGATGCAGTTGCATGGTATTTTGTTTGTTTTTCCAATTTATCTATGCTTGGGTTCATAGCTCTTTATGACTCTAGCTGGGTTACTCTCAACACTTTTGAAATAGTCTCAATCATTTGATCTTCAGATATTGCTTTTGCTCCAATAACTCTTTTTCCTTCTGTTTAAAAAATTACATTCAAGGACCCTTTCAGGTGCCCAAGTATCCTTCATGATCTTTTTGTATTTTCCATTCAGAGGGGAGGGGTGTTGTGGGACTGGGTGAAAAAGGTGAAGGGATTAAGTACAAATTGGTAGCTACAAAATAGTCATGGGAGTTAAGTAAGGCATAGGAAATAGAGTCAGTAATAACTATGCTAGGTGGGGACTGGAAATATTGGGGGAACACTTTGTATATGGTTGCCTAACCACTATGCTGTACACCTGAAACTAGTATAAAATGATATTGAATGTCAACTGTAACTGAAAAATAAAATTATAAAAATAAAATTAAAGAAATAAATAAACAAACAGAGTGTTCATGAGAGATCTCATCAAATGAAATTTGAACAAAGATTTGAAGAAGTAAGCAATGAAGCCATGTTATATCTGGAGAAAGAATGTTAAAGGTAAAGAGCACCAAGAACGCAATCCCCTGAGTGATCCTAGGATCTGTGGTGACTCAGGATTGGGGCTCCTCAGACCTCTAAATGAGTGCCTCTCCCCCATTTCATGGTGTGTTGTCCCACTTCGTGCTCTTAGATGTATAACAAGTCACTGGTCCATGGGACAGCAATACTGGGAGCCAACGAAAACATGGAAGTTATTGACATTAGGCCAACAGACAAAGCACATCTGGGACACCAGGCTTCAGGTTTGGACTGAGTATTGACAAGAATGCTTGACAGGCAACATCTTGACATTGACTTGAGGTGCTCTGCCAGGCCAGATGTTATATTCAGAGACATGAAACACAGGATATGTGTCTTAGGAGTTGTGGATTGAAAATATAGAGAAAATGTGAAATATAACGTTTGAATGGCTGAGCATTTCCCCAAATTGATTAAAGACATAAAGCCATAGGTTTAGGAAGATTAGCGTGTCTTGAACTGAATAAATGATAAGAAATGTAAATCTAGATACATAGTTAAAATAACAGAACGCCAAAGACATAGAGAAAAATCTTAATAATAATTTCAAATTGTTATTCACCTTGCTTCAAAACCAACTTTAATTACTTAACTTAATCCTGAGTTGCATGATCTTTCTCAAGCTGGATCAATTCTGTGAACGTTGTTGTTTTTTTGCCTGCCCAATAAGTACATCTACCCAGTTTGTAGACCTTTGAATGTCATGTGAGATATGAGCTCAGCCTTCTCTCATTTGTCTTCTTCCAGAATGCCCTGTTTTCTGCCATCATCGCTTGAAGTCTTGCCCTTGGTATAAATTACAGGGTGGTCTCACCTCCACCTTGACCTTCTCTGATGCTGCCAGCCCACATCTGTGCCACTCACAATGTCACACAACCATATAATGCCTGGCATTGTATCTATTTATGAATGTGTATCAATCACCTTGTTCAATTGAACAATTGATTCTTAAAGGAAATGTACAATGATGATGGTTTAAAGCTGTAGTTCTCTAACTCTTGGATCTAATAGCTTCTTAAAATTTGTGGGGAATATAGCATTCCCAGCTCCTCTTTTTTGCTGAAAGTATATTAAAAGCCATCATTCACTATCTATGTCATTTCATAAGAGAAAGGACATTTTAACAATAAAAACCTATTGAGGACATAATCTCATATAAATTTACCTTAATGTAAAGCTCACAATATTGTTCATATTTTCCTGCCTTTACTAAAAATAACTAATAAAATATTGATCAATGGCAGCCCCAGTTGCTTCTAGGCCAGCGTTTAGAAATCACCACCTTACTGTTAGGTTGATTGCCCTACTTCCTGTGGCTAGACTTTGGGCGCTAAAAAATTAATTTTTGAGTGATCAGATAAGTAATCAAAGTCAAATTATCTTTATTTCCTTACATTTTCTTATTCTCATCATGAATTTTGACTCTCTTCCTCACCTCTCATTCCCAGTCAGGCCATTGAAAGGTTTTTGTAAATATACATAAGTATATGTTATCAATGCAACAAATTTTATCTTTTCAGAATTTTTAACTGAAAGTTTTCTATGCCTCTTTGAAGCAAAAGCAGTCTTTATTTGCGACTCTACCACATATATTTAAAGGTGAATGTCAGTCTGACTTCTAGCCTTCCTTTATTGTCTCTTACGTTGACCTTTATTTCTTACTTTTACTTTTTTATTATAACTCTAAATTTAGCACCCTCTTTTCTCTAGTTTGGCCTGGTTTTTACTTCTGTTCTTTTCTCAGCTATACTTAGATTCTTACATAACTTTAATCACTTATTTCTACCCACAGTTCTTCTCATTTACAAAAATATTTTTCCCTCTGCACTTAGAATTCATTATTTTTGACAGTTAATTTTTATTATCAAAGCAATATAATTAATTATAGGATATTTTAACATATTTTTGAAATGAAAGACTATCACTCACAAATCTCACTCTCAAAGATAACCACTGTCAATATTTTGATGTATATCCTGTATTCTCTTAGGGTCTTTTACTGGGTGTTAACACCCTCCCCTCTAAATTGAAAAAAGGATTATGCATATGATAATTAAAAGAATATTCAGAGGTCCTAGATGGAAATAATGCAAAGATAAAATACATATGCTTATAATATTCACTATCACTGGTCTGCTACCATTAGAAAATAAGATGATATGTCAAACTATGCTATTTGAATTCTGAAGATGATGAAACATATGACTTAAGGTCCTTGACTATCAATACGACCATTGCCGTGATCTATATAACTCTTTTTGAGGATAGCAAAAGGAATACTTTTGATTTAACAAGTATCCTAGCAGTGTCCCCATCATGAAAATAGTTGTCTATTGTTATTATGTGCTGTACCAAGATGTCACCTATTATTGATTTCAGAGGTTGCAGTATATTTGAGAGACAATTTGCCTGCCTTCTTAGAAAATCTTCTTTATCCCAGAGACCTTCTGTAGGGGTCGTGTAATCACCTACTCATTCATCTTTTACTCCCCCACACATATATCTCACCAGCCCAGGCTAAAAGCTGTGGGAGGTGTGGGGCACTAGATAGGGGTGTGGAGGGATTGAGCAAAAAAGAGAAAAAACTTATGAACAGGGACCACAGTGTGGTGATTGCCAAGAGGAGGGGTGGTGGGATGGTGAAGGATGATATGGGGGGATAAATGGTGATAGACAAAGAATTGACTTTGGGTGGTAAAAACACAATAGAGTGTACAGATGATATATTGTAGAACTGTGCACCTGAAACCTGTATAATTTTGTTAACCAGTGTCACTACAATAAATTCATAAAAAGAAAAGAAAATATCAAAAGTAAAAGCTCAAAGAAAGGAAAATCAAATGTTTTAGTCAATACAAAAAAAAATTCATTTGATGTTAAAAACTTTAAACACAAAAATTATATATTAACATTATATTAATATAATATAGTCAATAAACTTCAAATTCAAGGCCAAGCTTAAAAGTAAAAATGGGAATTTCTGGTGCCAGAAAATAAGAGGAAACTTAAACAGCAAGTGAGAACTAAAAAAATGTCCCACAGCACATATGGATTTAATACGTCTAAATGGCTGTATTTTTAACAACTTCACCAGGATGCTTGTGGTGGCCATCGGCCTGATGTCTGTGAAGTGGAACTGGGCTTCCATCTAAAGAAGAGAAGCTGCATGAGTTGAATTGTCCAGTTTAAAAGGACCAGAGAGTCTACCCACTGTCCTTGGGATGTGGCAGAGGGCTTCTGATCACCATGGGTCACTGGAAGAAAAATTGTAATCTGATGCAAATGAAAAACACAGCGTGTGGATGGGGTGTCTGAATGTACACATTTACTGGAAAGACATCCTCACAACTTAGGTCACTCAGCCTCCAACAGGAACATAATTCTCACCGACAATGAGCTCGTTTGTACAAATTTCAGTGTACACAAAGGAAATAAATTGCCAAAACCAGAATCAGCAGCTTCCAAAATGGGGGAAATTTACATCCCATCAATCCTTTTAAACAAATTTAAAAGAGATACTATAAAGCAGTTTTAAAATATTCAAAGATATGCCGAAACCGGTTTGGCTCAGTGGATAGAGCGTCGGCCTGCGGACTGAAAGGTCCCAGGTTCGATTCCGGTCAAGGGCATGTACCTGGGTTGCGGGCACATTCCCAGTAGGAGATGTGCAGGAGGCAGCTGATCGATGTTTCTCTCTCATCGATGTTTCTAACTCTCTATCCCTCTCCTTTCCTCTCTGTAAAAAATCAATAAAATATATTTAAAATAAAATAAAATAAAATAAAATATTCAAAGATAAAAATAATATAACCAAAGTTCAAGAAAAAAACATAATGGGGTATATAATAATTTATTTCATTAACATTAAAAAAACTCAAACGTTTAAACAGTTATGTTGGACAGTGCTAAAAAATAAAATTGATAAATATAAAGAAAGCACAGAGACTGAAACATACTCAGATAAAAAGAAGGAAATGTGACAGCTAAGATACAAAGAAAGAATTAGATATTCCAACTGATATCTATACAGTTGTAGGAGAGATTCCAGAAAATAAAGGAAAAACAATATATGAAGAGATGATGTTGGATAATTTTCCAGATTTGAAGAAAGCATGAATACTCAGATCAAAAACACTTGTCAAATCCTGAGTAAGATAAATTAAAAACAAATCCACATGTAGAATAACATATCATAAGGAAACCACAGAACATCAAAGATAATGAGAGAAAAATATCAACTTAGAAAACACAGATCACTCCCAAGTAATAATTACCAGATTGTCAACAGATTTCTCATGAGAAATGATACATGCCAAATCCAAATGGAGCAATATCTCCTAATTAGGAAAAGTAATATCTTTCTCACCCAGCCTCAACTATCACTTAAAAGCAAGGACCAAAGAGCCCTTGTTGGTGTGACTCAGTCAGTCGGGCATTGTCCCATGCACTGAGAGGTTGCTAGTTTGATTCCTGGTCAGGGCACATGCCCGGGTTGTGGGCTCGATCCCTGATAGGGGGCATGCAGGAGACAGCCCATCGATG
>NW_005871118.1:4405119-4523779 GCF_000147115.1 Myotis lucifugus | reverse complement strand
TGATTGGAGATATGTTTTGGTTGTCATAACCCAGGGAGGGAGGTACTACTAGTCATTTAGTGGGCAGAAATTAGGCATGCTGTTAAGAAGCATCCTACAGCCCTAGCTGGTTTGGCTCAGTGGATAGAGTATCTCGGCCTGCAGACTGAAGGGTCCTGGGTTTGATTCTGGTAAAGGGCACATGCCTGGGTTGCAGGCTCAATCCCCAGTAGGTGGCATGCAGGAGGCAGCTGATCAATGATTCTCTCTCATCATTGATGTTTCTATCTTCTTATCCCTTCCTCTTTGAGATCAATAAAAATGTATTTTTTAAATAAAAAAAAGCACCTGGTTGAGGGCAGCCCCTGTGTTGCGCATCTGCCCTCCCCTGCCCCCTCGCCAGAGGGAGGTGACTGGTGGTGACAATCAGGGGGCAGGGCCAGCCAGCGGGCAGCACAAGGCCGCCAACCAAGTTGGGTGCCAGTGGGTGACACCAGGCCGCCAGCCAGGGCAGGTGCCAGCGGGAGCCCCCTGATCACCCTGCCTACCTGTTACCCCACAGATCAGACCTGATCGCCAGCCAGGCCTAGGGATCCTACCCTATTTATTGGGAACAGTTGCTTAGATTTAAAAATTAAAACCTGGCAAGGCTACTCTAACACTAATAAAACATGAGGCAGCAATGACATGCATGGGCTCTGGCTGGCATATTTTGTGGTCAGCCCTGATTCTGACACTTAGAACTATATGACAAAGCCAATTACTTAACTTCTCTCTGCTTCAGTTTTTCCACCCATAAGATGGGGAAAATGTTAGTAGTGCCTCAGAAGGATCATGTTATGTACTACTTTTTATAATCAGGGCAAAAAAATGTAGCTGCCCATACAAAAGCAAGATGCCTTTCACCTGTATGAAAAGTATGGTCACTGGTGCATGCAGCTTCCCGGATTGCAAGAGGGATGTCCAACTGCTGGTTTAGGCCCGATCCCCGTGGAGATTGGGCCTAAACCAGCAGTCAGACATCCTCCTGAGGGGTCCCAGATTGCAGGAGGGCGCAGGCCAGGCTTAAGGACCACCCCACCCCCCTGCCCCCGTGCACGAATTTCATGCACCAGGCCTTTAGAATATGTATATTTGAGGAAAAGAAAATTATCACTTACATACATTGTGGTCAAGGCAATTTACTATGGAATCCTAAGTAGATCAGCATTTAATTATTTCCTAAAGGAACTAGAAAGTTCCAGAAACCATTCTAATGCTTTTCCCAACTTCATATGTCCTCAGATAATTAGAATAAATAAAGTCATGCCAAAGTTTATATGATCTATATAAGGCTGTAAGACTGTGTGTGGATATGCCCACAAACACTATAAAACTTATGTCAGCACCACAGAAAGCTATTAAAAACTCATGTGAAACAAAATTATTGAACTATAAGTTTCCACATATGGTAATAAAAGTAGACTAAATTTGAAATAAAAATGGTGTAAAACTTTCATGGAAGAAGAAATCATTTTGAAAATATATTTTCCAAATGGTATACTTATAATAGCCAAACTCAGTGGTAACTGGAAGCTATAGATGTTTGAAGTGGACGATGATACTAAAAAGTAAAAGAAAATGTAATAAAGTGTAGTATTTTTCCTTTGTCATTTGTGTGACTGTTGAAAGCAAGCTGTATATGTCTGGACTTGAAGGACATAAAAACATACTGAGCATTTTTGCTGGTGTTACTGACACAGCAACACTGCCTCCTCCAACTGCATCACAGTGTTAGAACACTGTTTGTCATGAATTTGAAGGGACAGAAGTTTTCTTATAACAAAGACATGTTTAAAATTGTGATGATTGTATCCAACCAAAGGAAATCTTTGGTCTGTACTGGAAATTATAACCCTCAAGAAAAAAAACTACATGGAGGATAAAGAAAAAGGGAGAAAAATCATGCAGAAATAGTTTTAGACAGTATGTTTCCATCATTAACTATTTAGAAGATATTGGCCCTTCGTTCATATAATTTCAACATCATTAGTTTATCCTTAGTTATAAACAGCCATATAAATTTCTGTATGTTTTTATATTACGGGAAATCCTTGCATAACATACATGTTCTGCTATTAAAATCATTTCACATTCTACTTAAATGTCTTCAATAAAATGGTAGTACACATTTTATGTGTATTTCTGAATTGACATTCTCAAGGGATATATGCCAATACCTTTAAATTGGAATCCCTCAAATTGTAAAACCAAAAGTGTAACTGACTTGCTCCTTTACTAGCACTTTGTTTTTCCCCTGAATATCTTAATACGTTTTAATAAAATGTACATTTTATTAGCATGTTTCTTATTTAATGGATATTTTTCAGAAGGAATATAATTTTATGTAAGATAGGGTAGTATAAAGGTTATGGAATGGCAACAAAGCATAAAATTGTGTTGTAGTTGCTTGCTGGATAGCTAAACAATTTGCTAACACCCAGAACTGAAATGTGCAAGACATCTCCATGAATTGGCAAAAGTATAAATTCCTATATGATCTAGACTAATTAAGTCCTTATAGAAACTGTGAATGTTGAATCTTCAAACATCAAAAACCTACGTGTGTGGTGTACGTGTACCATGGGTTGACAAATGTTTTTTGTAAATGTCCAAATAGTAAGTATTTTAGGCTTATTCATAGGTACACAATAATGTACACTGCAATATGTATACATATACAAACACATGTATAATATACAATTATTCGATTATCTTCCAATTTTGAAGCATTTAAAAATGCCATTTTTCCCATATTATATCACAATATTTTAAATTAAACTTTGTACTTTGAGATAATTGTATATTTACACACAGTTGTAAGAAATAATACAGAGGAATACCCATGTCATTTACCTTCTTTTACCCAATGGTAACATCTTGCAAAACTATAGTACAATACCACACCTGGAATACTGACATAGATGCAATCAAGATTCAGAACATTTCCATCCCCAAAAGATCCTTCATGTTGCCCTTTTATAACCATACATACTTCCCTCCCAACCATAATTCCTCCTAACCTCTTAATTTCGGCAACCCCTAATTTGTTTCCTCTTTCTATAATGTTATTTCCAGAAAGTTATATAAATGAAAGCATATATCATGAAACGTTGGATATTGGCTTTTCTCATTCAGAATAATTTTCTGGAGATTCATCCAAGTTATTGCAAGTACCAACAGTTCATTCCTTTTTGCTGCTGAGCAAAATTTCATGGGATGGACATATGGTAGTTTGTTCATTCATCCATTTAAAGATGTCTGAGTTGTTTCCATTAGGAGGGGGTAATAAATATTCATGTATAGGTTTTTTTATGAACATAAATCTTAATATCTCTATGATAAATACCGAGACATATAATTGCTGGGTCATATGTTAGTTACAAGTTCAGTTTTTAAAGAATGACTCATCATTTTACATTCCCACCAGCAATGTATGACTGATTCAGTTTTCCTGTATCCTCTCCACGATTTGGTAATGTTACTATTTTTAACTTTAACCATTCTGATAGGTTAGTGGCGGTATCTCATTGGCTAATGATGGTGAATATCTTTTTATATGCTTATTTGCCATTACTTTCATGTTCTCTGTAGTAAAATCTCTGTTCATGCCTTTGTCCATTTTTTAATTAAATTGTTTCTACTTTTACACTTGAGATTTGAGATATATTTCATGTGCCAGAGGTACCAGTTCTTCCTCATATAGATAGTTTATAAATATTTTCTTCCAGTTGGTAGCGTCTTTTCTCATTTTCCTACCAGGAAGCTTCAAAGAGCAATGTCTTTATTTTTATGAAGTTCAATTCATCAACTTTTGTTTTCATGGATTGGATTATTTTTTTGGTGTTAAGTCTAAGAACACGTCACTTAGCCCTACATCTGAAAGATTTTCCTTTATTTTTTTCTTATAGTTTTACATATTGCAATGTGACCCATTTTGAGTTAATCTTTGTATAAGGTTGTGATAGTTAGGTTGAGTTTCTTGTTTTGTTTCCTCTCACTCCTCCCACTCCTCCTCCAGATATATAGCTCCAGGGCCATTTCTTGAAATGGCCCTTACTTCCACTGAATTGCTTTTGCACCTTTATCAAAAAATCAGTTGGGCATACTTATTCTATTTCTGGGTTTCCTGTTCTATTTCATATCGATCTGTATGTCTATCCCAATGCTAAAAATCACAGTTTTGAATACTGCAGCCACAAAGTAAGTTTCATAAAATGAATTGGGAAGTGTTCCCTCCTTTTCTATTTTCTGATGAAATTGTGTAGAATTGGTGTCAGTTCTTTAAACATGTGATAGAATTCTCCTGTGAAACCATACAGATTTTGAGATTTCTATGAGAAGTGTTTAAATTGCAAATTCAATTTCCTTAATTAACTATAGGGCTATTCCAATTAGCTACTTCATATTGAGTAAGTTGTGGTAGTTTGAGTTTTTCAAGGAATTGGTGCATCTTGTCTATGTTGTCAAATTTATGGGTGTAAAATTGTTTGTTTCAACCATTTATTTTCCTTTTGATGTCTGTAGGATCTCTGTACTGATAGTCTATTTCATTCCTGATATTGGTCATTTGTGTCCTCTCCCTTTTTTTTAAGTCTTCCTAGAGTTTTGTCAATTACAGTATATTGATCTTTTCAAAAGACCAGCTCTTTGTCACATTGATTTTGCCTATTGTTTTTGTTTTCAATTTCATTGAATTCTGTTCAAAGAATTTCCTTTAGCCATTCCTTTAGCTTAGTTATGCCAGTAACTGATTCTCTTTGTTTTCTTTTACCTGAGAATGTCTTGAGTTCCTCTTTATTACTGACGCATATTTTTAGTGAGCATAGGTTGATGGTTCTTTTCTTTCAGCAATGGAAAAATACTGTGCCACTTTCTCCTGGCCTTCATAATTTCTGATGAGAAATTTACTATTGTTGAAAATCCTTTTCCCTTATAGGTAAGATGTCATCTTTCTCTCTCTGCTTTCAAAGATTTTGTCTTTAATTTTAAGGTGTTTAATTATGAGGTGCCTTGGCATAGATTTCTTTGGATTTATTCTGTTTTAGAATCACTCAGTTTCTTGAATCTGTAGGTGTATGTCTCATTAAATTTAGGAAGTTTTTAGCCACTATTTTTGATTATTTTTGCAAGCCCTCCTTTTTCCTCACCTTCAGGGAATCTAATAACATAAATGTTCAATCTTTTATCATCTGCAGGTACCTGAAGGAGGTTCTGTTCATGTTTCCACCCCAGCCCCCCATCAATTTTTTAAATTATTATTTAGATTGGAGAAAACTGGCTTGCCTAAGATCATGCCTCCTCCCAAGGGTAACCAACTTCCCATGACTGGTAAACTTAGGTATATAAAGGGATATAAAGATTCAGCTCTCCTCTCCAATTCAAGAAAACAGCTGGATCAGCTGATCCCTCCTTGGGGTAGGACACACGTCAACTTTTCTTTCTACTTAATCTTGCTTTTATTCTTCTCTTTTACATAGGTGAATTATACGACAAAAAATTATTTCTTATAGCTCTGGAGGCTGGAAAATCAGAGATCAATGTGCCAGCCAAATTGGCTACTGGTAAGAGCCATTTTCCTGGCCTGCAGACATCTGCCTTTTCTCAGTGGACTCACAGATTAGAGAAAGAGAATTCTGGTCTCTCTTCCTTTTCTTAAAAGGGGGCTAATCCCATCATGGGGGCTCCACCATCAAGACTTCATCTCCCAAAGACCCTCACCTCCAAATACCATCACATTGGAAGTTAGGGCTTCAACATGTGAATTATGAGGAGACACACACATTTAGTCCATAACAGTTATGGAATAATCAGACACTGGTCCATCATTTTTATACTAGTCCCCATTTTTATATGAAGTGATTTTTAATATGTTAGGACTAAAGGAGACAACTAAAGGTCATCTATGTCATTGCCTAACCTTCAAGTTCAATAGACAAATAATTCTATAAAGAATTGGGAGTGAAAAATGGTTTCTCTAATAAGAATGGTAGGCAGTGTTTCTAAGATAAATATTAATTACTCAGTTAGCAGTTAAAAATCCTAATAGTTTTACTGTTCTTCATATTAGACCCATGGGGAAAAAAAACTTAAGTATCCAAACTAAGATTTATATGGCATATTACAGTCAAACTCAATTTTCTACATCTGTAAAATTTCTCCACTGATTATTATCTTTTAATATTCAAGCTGATATTCTAATTACAAAAAATATCATTTTAATCTAGGATTATTATTCAAAAGCAGCAATGAATTAATTTGCTAGGCAACACTAGAAAGGGGAAAAATTAAATGAAGAAAGAAAAATTTATAATGAGTGTCAGATTGAGTCTCTGAAATTTATTTCTGTGAAAGTTGAATCAATTAATAAAAAATAATACTAACCAATTATATATATATATATATACACACACACACACACACACACACACACACAGCTCTGCCAATTCCTTTCTCAGTTCTACCTCATAATGTGAACTTGGGCAGATTTTTAAAACTTCTTTACAGCCTCAGTTTTCTTATCAACAAAATGAGCATAATAAAAACTATCTTGAAGATTGTTGTGTGTATAAATGATCATAGAAATGCACACATGGAAAGCCTCAAAACTTGTGTTTGAAGCTATCAAGAAGCATGAATAAATGACTGATACATAGAAAAGTAAACAAAAGTAATAGCTACTAACTCCAAGTCTACTCAGCATTGAATGACAAAGGAAAATGTAATGAAAATAGGCTGCATGACTCAGCAGTGAACAATATTTACAGTCAATATACTGTCTAAATACAGTACCGAGACCAGGCTGGGAAGTGACTTCTTTTCTGCTCAAGAGTAGGAATCTGATGGGCTGCAAAAGCAGAGTGTTCTGGAGTCAACCAGGAGTGACCATGATGAATGTGTCCCTGCACAAAGAAGTCACATGAAGGGAAGGCAACACACAGAACCATAGACCGAAAGTGCTTTGAAAACAAAGATATTTTTCAACAGCAATGAACTTTTCTTTTTCTTCAAAAAAGAAAAATCAATGCACAAAAGTGAAGAAACCTCTTTCCACGAACTTACTAGTAATTAGGGATCTGAGCAGGGCAGGCCTTCTGCAAATCTGTTCAGATTTTATAGCCATCAGTAAAGCTGCTCCCAAGCTTGAATGCATCCCTAATCCTCCCCTGAGCAGGTTAGAGCATGTCCTAAAACTCCCTGGGGAGCGACTTGAAAGCAGTAACAGGTGCCTCTGGAATACAAACAAGATTGTTTAGTGAAGTCCGGCATCCTGAGCAGGACCTCCTGCTCTCTCCCACGGCGCCCAGGCCCTTGGCCGCCAGCAGAGAGAAACGAGGCAGAGCACTCCAGAGCCCCACAGAGTCCACATTCTTTGCTGAAGGGAGTTCAGCTTTCAAGAAAGAGCTGAGCATTAACCCTTGGAGTAGTGTCCAAACTCATCTAATGTTTGCAGAACAAAATATAAATCAACAAGAATTGGCTTTTGGAGTTGCCTGAGCCTAATGCCAACTAGGAGTGCTGATTTGGTTTATGGCACACGTGGGCCCTGCCTCTGAGATGCAAGGGGTCAGTCACAGGGACTTCTCTATTGTGAAGCTCTCGTCTGGCTGCCTCACAGTGTTAGAAGCCGGCAGGCCCTGCCTCTGGTAAGCTTATCCCTCCACCCGCACATGGAAAGAGGAAAAGTCCTTCACTCTATGAATCGACATCTTCAGGGGTTACTGCTTGATAGGAACTTTTTATATTAGAGGAAATTAGGAAGTCTAATGAGGCCTGTGTCTTCCAGAACTCATTTCAATGAGTAATAACAATGGGGCAAGAAATGACGTCAGCATCCTGCGGTCTAAGGAACTCACTCTAAGGATGTAGATGTGATCAAAGGAACACCAAACTAGAATGGCTTCTTAATATGAGTGTTTTAAGCTGTGAAACATGTTTCAAATTCCATCACTAAGTTATAAAACACAGTTTTTGGCCGCTTTCAATAATTAAGAGGGTGTTTTTCCTGAAAGACCGCATGTGTCTACAGTAAAAACATCTGTCCAACATCTGCCAAGAGCAAGAATGCACACGCTGAGGAAAATTGCTTTTGTTCCTGAGCAGCAAACCTTCAGCGACAGTCGACAACAACAACAAAGAGCTGCTATTTTGTTGAAATTATGTTTTTGGTTTCTGGCATTACGAAAGGAATATTTAAAATGTAAATTGATTCACAGTTGTTCTGTTAACTGAGGCCAGCTGTGCAGATGAGGACTAGACATCATTTGCTCTCATATTACTCTTGTTTCCCTTCCCCGGTTCCCTCCATAGGCACCGTCACAGCAGGAAAACACATTCTACTATCTGCTCAGTGTCATTAAGGTGCAAACAAATGAAACCAATTCGCAATTTACAGCTCCCTGGGGGGAAATCCTTCATTGAAGAGAGATCAAACTTCTAATCTATTAAAATGAAAAAAATGTACAAATCCTATGGCCTGGCAAATTTGTTTCTTGTTATCTACCTGCAACAGTCAGTATTTCATCAGAGAAGCAGAACTACTAGGAATTCATAGATAGATAGATAGATAGATAGATAGATAGATATGTATGTATATATAATGTAATATATAAAATATATATAGATATATAGATATATGTATGTGTGTGTATATATATATATATTTATATAGGAAATAAGTACATATATTTGGGGTTTGAACTTATGCAACTGGGGGAGCTGGTGGCACAGTCTATGTGCAGCTGTTCTTTCTGTGTCTGGTGCTGGAGCCTGACATCTACAGGCGGTCAGGAAGGGAAAATGGATAACATGGGGGAAGGAAGAATGAACTTGAACCTGGGAGGCTGAGCCTGGTGCCATGAGGAAGGGTAGGGATCTGCGTTTGTCTTGCCCCTCCACCAAGCTTGTCAACTGAATGATTGGTGTGTCCTACAGAAGTTGGCTCTTGTCATCATGGAGCTAAACATGAAACATGTTCCTTGTGCAGAAGTAGGAGAAGCTGCAGCAGATCTGGCTGG
The DNA here is from genome assembly GCF_000147115.1 of Myotis lucifugus. NCBI lineage: Eukaryota > Metazoa > Chordata > Mammalia > Chiroptera > Vespertilionidae > Myotis > Myotis lucifugus. Next base: position 4,514,744 of record NW_005871118.1, on the reverse strand, counting down.
AGCTGGCCTCACCGTGGCCCACCTTCTGCCCCCTTGGACTCCCAGGGGCCAGCAGATAAGCTGCCACTGCAGGAGCTGGACAGCACCTGGTGCCAGCACCAACCTTCCAAGTATAGAAAAAATATGGCTCCTGCTGGCTTCCAGCTCCCAAATCTCACAAAAATGTCTCTTAGAGCCCACACTATGTAGGAACTTATAGAAAGGGGAATTTCAGGAAAACAGTTTCAGCTTAGCAAGGGTGAAACACACAAATCTATCACACTACCCTAAAGATATACACCCTTATATGCCCAAGGCAGCTTATTTTTTGTTGTTTTGTTTATTAAATTTACATGGGAAAATAATCTACATGCTTATGCCATCATTATTCTTTTATTTCACAACAATCATCTGGGTTTGTGAATAGCAGTTTTCTGAGATCAAGTCACTGAAATTCACTAAAGAGACTGAATGAACGCTAAGCTTTTAATATTATAATTGGGTGAATCTAATAGAAACAGTGCAAGGCTAAAATATCCTACCTTAAAGCACTTAAAATACAGATGTTTCAAATATTGATGAATGGTATGGATAGCAAAAACCCTTTTAAAAATCTATTATCAATTGCTTAAAATTCATTCAGGTGAAAGGATCAGCTTGTCTTGTTTCTCTTTTCTTTGGGTCCCAGATATGAGGGACTGTGAGGCTAAGTCATTATGTATTCTACATGCAATTCTCCTGCGACAGCCTTTCAAGAAGAATTAGGAAGCTTGAATATTAAATGCCAACAATCGCTGACTAGGATAAGGTCAGTTTCAAGGATAAAGATAATTTTTGAATTGAGTGGTTTGTTCCACTTCCATAAAAACAACTTCAACAATAAGGCTTTGTTCTTGTGTGTCTCATTTACGAAGAAAGTCATTGCCCCCCAGTAACTTCACTTAAAAAGAATGTATATACATCCTCTCTCTCTCAGCTTCTCTCTCTCACACACACGCACACACTGAATTAAATGTCAATGGCTTTTTAATTCAGATGAAACACAAATTTTTACAGAGAATACATGCAAATCTAGCCTATGGATAATGTTCTGAAGCATTCTCTTCTGGAAACAGTACCTATTTTTGCATTAATACTGATTTTCTCTTGAAACTGTCATCATAAATGGCACAAGTCTGTGTGAATATGATTAACTCACACTAAAATCTATATTTTGAATCATAAGCCAATCTAACTGGGCAACACTTTTTTTGAACTGTTAAAATTACTCATACATCTGGGAGTGATAAATTAACTACTGTTTATTCACTGATTTTATGCATTTATTAATGAAGCCCCTAAGATATGAATAGTTCCACAACATTTAAGAGCTATTGTTGGGGGGGGGTCTAATTTTCTCTCTTTACAGAGTCTCTTGACACATGCCCACCTCTGTTTCTCCAGCTTCAAACTCATATATCTAGCTAACTGCTATTGCATGTTCTTCGATCAGCACAGCCCCGAACTAAATTAATTGAGCCCCCAATACAACTGCTGCTCTTATAACCACATTATTTATCTCTGTTGGTGGCCATGCCATTCATACCAGACAAAAATTTGTGAGTCATCCTAGATGCCTTTCTCAACATGACTTCCCACATAAAACCTGTCAAGATCTGCTAAATATCAATCATTTCCTTGATTCCTCCCTTCCCTTCACCTCCATATCCAATAGACCTCAGAGTTTTTCTAATTGAAATTCCTAAACACTTCTCAAGTCTATTCCTTTTTCTCCAAACCTAGAAAAGCCTTGTTAAAAGAAAGCCTCTCTGTTTATGTCTGTTTCAGTCTAGGCTTTTAACTGCTCTCCCAACTTCTGTCATTCCCCCTTCAAATAGATCACTCTTCAATGACACTTCAAACTATAGCAAAAATCTAAAAATTTTAGGGCAGTGTATGATGCTCTCCATGATATTCTCCAGTGGCTTCTGGACTTATAAAAATAAGGGCCTGCCTGGCTAACATGGCTCATTGGTTGAGCATCGACCTGTGAAGCTGGAGGTCATGGTTCCATTCCTGATCAGGGCACATGCCCAAGTTGCAGGCTCGATCCCCAGGGTGGAGCATGCAGGATTCAGGCGACCAATGATTCTTTCTCATCGTTGATGTTTCTATCTCTTTCACCTTCTCCCTTCCTCTCTGAAATCGATAAAAATATATTTTAAAAAATAAAAATAAGGACCCACTTTTCAAGTATGACTCAGTACACACACATGTTTAAATAACTGAAACTATTTTACCTTTACTATGTATGATATTGAGATCTATTCTAGTCTATTTCATTTTTATCTGCCAGCCCATATTGACCTAAAAGCACAGGTCTCATGTCAGCCTATCTCTGAAGTCTCATTTTGCTACTTTCCAACGCATCCATGATACCAAAGCAATAGTATACTAAATGAACATATGGACATAAGGATGAGAACACTTGTCATTAAGGTTAGTTCAGAGATGAATCACAGTTAAAGGTGCTGAAATTTTATTGTTTAAAAAAGAACTGAGGAGTTGGAAAGTGGAAACAAATAATTAATATCTTCCTTCCAGGTAAACTGAATAAATGTAAAACTCACAACCAGACTGTCCATCAGTATCATGAGCCACGTTACAAATCAGCCTAGAGCAGTTAAAAACATGATGGTGTTTTTTTTCCCATGGATCAGTGAGCTGGCTGGGTAGTTTCTCTGTTGGTTTCACGTGGACTCACTCACTTGGCTGCATTCAACTGGTGGTTCAGCAGAAAGAAAAGGCCCAGGATGGCTTCCCTCACATGTCTAGTAGTTGGTGCTGTTGCTTAGCTGGGTGCGGGGGCTCCTCTCCCTGTGGCCTCTCCCCTTCCAGTAAGATAGACAGGCTGCTTACGTGGAAGTTTCAGGAAAGCATCCAGGAGGCCAAAGGCAAAAGCTGCAAGACCTTTTAAGGCCTGAGCTCTGAATGAAGTATAATGGCACTTTCATCAAAGCAAATCATAAAATCAGATTCAAGGAGTGGAAAATACAATGTACCCCAGGCTCCTGAGTAATCAACTTGCTAGTCCTCCTAGTCCTCTTGATTATTCCTTTCTATAATCAAGTACCCTGTCTTTTTCCCATTTTCCTTTCCATTGTGGCACCTGTAACCTAAGAATGAAAGGCAGGCTAAGTTCTTGAATATGAAGAGACACAGAGAAAGGTAAGGAGGCTTTTTAGAGAGAGAAAGAAGAGAAGAGAAGAGAAGAGAAGAGAAGAGAAGAGAAGAGAAGAGAAGAGAAGAGAAGAGAAGAGAAGAGAAGAGGAGAGAAGAGAAAACAAAAAAAAGAGAAGAGAAGAGAAGAGAAAAGAAAAGAAAAGAAAAAAGAAAAGAAAAGAAAAGAAAAGAAAAGAAAAGAAAAGAAAAGAAAAGAAAAGAAAAGAAAAGAAAAGAAAAAAGAAAAGGACAGAACCATCTGTTGAAATCTGGTTTAGATAGAGGTTTTTAGCATTTGGACTCTGACATCTTAATTTGGGGAGTGCATATCTGAGCTCAAATACTATAACCTTCTATAGACTGTGTTTGGCTTATACTCCCCTGAAGAATAAGGCCTTGAGCACTAAGGCAAAGACTTCTTCTTTGGCAGTATTTACTCCTGATTTCTCTTTCTTCATTAGACTTCCCTCATTTGCACTGACCCACATGGTACTGGCTATGTTCACAAGGATCCATAATTGAGCTCGCTCCTTGTATTATCACCTGTCTTAGGCTGGCCTCTAATAAATACTGTAGCCACAAGTACAACCAAGGAAAGTCTGTGCACAGCCTGATGAAGCCAGTGTTTCAGCATCTGCTAAGTTTGCCTATAGCTGTGATACAACGAACAGATTTAGCATAGATCTCTGAAAACCAGGGACAGAGCAATACAAAATGTTTATGCTTGCAAAGTGCCTTCACAATGATCTGCAGGCTATTTAATGCTCTGTGTTTCAATCAAAGTCTGTTTCAGTTTCCAAACATGCTAGATTCTCTGTTACAGAACCATATCAGAAATGCCCAGTTGTGAATGCCTGGTTCAATATTGATTTTCCCCTTCAATTTAGTTCACTTGGCAACTCAGCCAGCTGGAATGCTAAACTCTCAATAAAATATGCATTTTCCTTTGTTTTAAGCAATGCATAAAGTAGCATTTTAAGAATTTAAAACAAATTTCAAACAAACACCCTTTATGAATTTAGCTTTCATTTATTCAATAAATATTTTATTATTATTCATACACAAAATTGTATGTAGTGAACACCTATTCTGTACCAGGAATTGTTCAAAGTGTTAGAGAAATAACAGTGTGTCAAACCAAGTTCCTATCTTCTTGGAGCTGACATTCTATGAGAAAGACAATGTGGAAGACATAAAAATGGATCGGTCTCTTGGATTTTGGTGTCCCTGCACTTTCAGGGACTAGCTAGAGAATAAGTGCTGTAAGAGGAAGCAAAAGATGCTTTGGGGCTTTAGAATTAGCAGTGGTGTCTTCCAAGAGGCAGAACAAAAGAAAAGTCCAAGCCTTTGAACGGGACTTGAAGAAGAGGTAATACACCTGCAAATGAGTGGGAGAGGCTTCCAGGACTAGCAAAGGAGCCAAGATGAAGGGTTACTCATGATTCCATGTGGCTCACAAGTGGTTTCCAAGAGAGAGAGTAGAAAAGAAGGTCAGAAAGGTAAGTTGTGGCCCAGGGTCAATCATAACCTTTGAAATGATTGCCTACCCACCATGAAATAGATCTTTAAAAGCACTACAAAACTGAAAGTTCACGTTTCCCCACAAAATCCTGATTTTTTTTCCATGATGGCTTCTATAATAAAGAATCTGACTCTATTTTTGATGCCTGATTGCAGACATTTTTTAACTCTTACCATCCCTCTTCCCTTCTGAGCAAGCTGATAAGAAATCCCAAGTATTTCTTTCTTTGACATCAGTGGGAAGGTTCAAACCATACAGGAACCCTCACCCCGGTCACCTCCTGAAAGCCACAGAGACTCCAAGCAAATCTCCTCTCCCTGTTCTCTTAAGTCGCCTCAGACCCGCCTAGAAAGTTAGCAATAAATCTCTTCATAAGCTTTGGGTATGTGAGTGCTATCATCAGTCTTGATATCAAACCAAATTTTAGATGGGGTCCATCCTATATCTATGGAGTGGCTACAATGAATACTTTGATGCTCTTTTTTAAAAGGTAATTTTTTTCAAAGTAATTCAAGGCCTCTGCTCTTTTCTGCCCATTGAAAAATGCAAAAATTTGAGGCCCAGTCATAGAGGATTTCAGGTGCTAAGGCCATTGGCTTTTAAAACTGTTTTCTCTGTAGCTAAATAATCCACATTTCTTGCAGTTAGATGAAATATTTGAATGTTACATCTTTTCTAAATACACATTAAACATTCAATGGAAACATATCTTAGCAATGGTTGTTGCAAAGGCAGCAGATACCTTTGATGGCATCAAAGTGAATCTGAAAAAAAATATGGTTGTGGTAGAAACAAGCATTTCACCAAAAAAGAATATTAGTGAAATTTTGAGCAAATTTTCATATATTCAAGCATTTGGCACATGCATCACACTCTACTTGTCCCTGGAGGAGTAGATATTTTTCTTTTTTCCTTGTAACACATACATTCAAACAGGTGCACCTCAGGTGGTTAATTTGCCTAACTAAAGTTGAAATGAATCAAAGAATGATGAAAAGGAACTAATTAGCCCATAATGAGTCACTTATATGAAGCCATTCAGGGGGTATTCGGCTCCATTCTGGAATGAATTTCATGTACAAGTCATTCCTTGCAGAAAATGAACTGCATTAAAATTTCTAAAAGCTGATAATTTTAGATGATGAATACCATTTTTCTAAATTAACAAATAAAAGCTATTATGAAGCCACTAAGATGATTCTCATAATTAACTATATTTGATCATCATATTGATTGTATGTTACATCTTTTGAGAATGTTCTGGCTCTATAGAATAAACCAATATCACCCTTGAAAATATAAAATATTTTAATATGTTTTTATTTATTTGAGAGAGAGAGAGAGAGAGAGAGAGAGAGAGGAAGGGATGGGGGAGAGAGAGAGAGAGAGAGAGAGAGAGAGAGAGAGAGAGAGAGAGAAACATCAATGGGCTGCCTCCTGCATGCCCCCTACTGGGGTCTCAGCCCTCAAATCTGGCATGCGTTGTAACTGGGAATTGAACCAGAGACCTCTCGGAACATGAGATGATGCTCAACCAACTGAGCCATGCCAGCCAGGGCAATATGAAATAATTTTAATTATTTTCTAACAATGCAAAATTTATAAACACTTTGACAAAGAAAGGTTTTCAATTACTATTAGAAAGAAGGGACACAATCAAGCTGGATAATGGAAGAGAATGAATGCAGAAATTAACCAAGATCTCAGTTGTAAATTGATGGTTGCCATAGGGAAGGGGATTTGGGGGATAGATGAAAAAGGTTAAGGGCTTAAGAAGTCAAAATTTCCAGTTACAAAAATACAGAGCTATAAAGTACAGCACAGGGGATATAGTCAATAATATTGAATAACTATGAATGGTGTCAGATGACTGCTAGACTTATCAGGGTGATCACTTTGTAAGTTACATAAATAGCTAATCACTATGTTGTACACCTGCAACCAATAAAATATTGTACATCAATTGTAATTTAAAATTTTAAAAAAGATATCAGATGTATTCACATATATATACTCCTGGATTAATTTGAGCAGATTTTCTTTCTACAAATCCAAAGTTATTAAATTATTATTGAGAATAAGAGTTGCTAAAAATTATGCTTATCTCAATTCCAAAATAAAATATAAGCATTAAAAGAGATGCCTAAATAACACCACCAGAATGTGTGGTAATACAAGAAAGTATAGAATTCAAAGGTGAGTTGTTTAACTAACCAACAGCATTGATAAAGGGGAACACTGTCAATTACTTATCAAGTTTTTATCAGAAGTGGCAAAAGCTGTCAAAACTGACTCAAGCCTAGACTCACACAGGGAAAACACTTAAAAATTTTTCTCTTCCAATGGCAACATTAATTCTAAATATGGAATAATTACCATCATTTAATGATAAATCTCTTTCTAATGTGGAAATTTTTTTTAAAAGGAAGTAATAATCCTTTGACAAAAGCTTCCTAAGTGCGGATGTATCCTTAGAAAAGCTGCCTCAAAGGAAAGAAAAAGTTGTCTAAAACAAGATAAGAACTTATGGAAAACGGATTACTTTCTAAAGGAACTAGAGTGCAAATGTGTACAAATTGTCCTTATGGACGGAAATTGTAACTCAGAAGAAGCTATATTTCTTCACATCATTTTATATCTTTAAAGCCAGTAGTAGTCCTTTGATTCTGCTAAGAACTACTTTCAGCTTGTGTAAAGAGACTCAAGGTCAGATTTAAACAAAGAGGGCGCAATGACCTTGTGCTTTTGCCTTTGGGCAAACTCCCAACTTAAATTCATAAAATACTCTTTCAACAAATATACTACGTGCTTTAACAAATATGCACTAGGTTTCATTGCAGACATTTGAAGCACATCTGGAGAACAAAATGACAAAGATCGCTGAACAATTTGCTTCCTCACCTGGGTTTCTAGAGTAGCCTTCCCTCTCTCTGCAATGACTACTCCAATCTTCTGAAACTGCTAAGTCCCTCTTCTGTCACTCAGAGCAAATTACCTCATTTCCTATCTCTCAAAACAATTGGAAACCATGAAATAGAAACTCTCTCAACTTCCTACCACCAAATTTGCTTCTGCACCTTCCTCTCCTCACTGCTTGTTATGAATGCCATCACTTTTAAACTGTCTAGAACCGTGGTTGGCAAACTGTGGCTCACGAGCCACATGCAGCTCTTTGGTCCCTTGAGTGTGGCTCTTCCTAAGCCTTAGGAGTACCTGAATTAAGTTAATAACAATGTACCTACCTATATAGTTTAAGTTTAAAAAATTTGGCTCTCAAAAGAAATTTCAATCGTTGTACTTCGGCTCTATTGACTAATGAGTTTGCCGACCACTGGTCTAGAACCTTAGGCTATCAATTTTTCCTCTTTATCTTGTCATTAAAATAACTCTTTCCACTGACTTTTTCCTTTCAGTGTTTAAGTTTGATCTAAATTAAAATCACCATTTAAAACACATGCAGTTACACACACACACACACACACACACACACACACATGCCACGATCCCACATCACCTTCAGCCACTACCCTATCTTCTCCCAAAGCCATAATCTTTACAACAGTACAAAAATTCTTACTTTTTAGCTTCCTTATTTCACAAGACCACACTCATTTCAATACACCATTGCCCTCTCAACATCAGTAGACTTGTTTTTGATAAGGTCACCAGTGACTTTTATGCTAAGTCTAATTCACATTTTCATTTGCCATCTTATTCAGAAGTATTGGACATGTTTACTGCCTTGAAATTCTCTTTTCCCATGGCTTTTGTCACATCATGCCATATCTTCTAATTTACCTCCTCCTGCCTTTCAGCCACTTTTCCAATTCTCACCTCCCTTTCTCTACCTACTTTTAATAGTAGAGATCCTAGGAACTCCACCCAAAGCCCTTATCTAGTTCATACTCCTATTTCTCCATCTGGTCAACTCACCCGTTCCCACAATTGCAAATGCTATCAATATTGTAATGACATCAGAAATTATAGCTCTATTTTGACAATCTCTTTGTATTTCAGAACTGTATTTGGTAGAGCCTTTTGGATGTCACAAAGGCCCTCAAACTCAATGTGTCCAAACCAAGCCACAATCTTCCCTCTAAAACCAGCTCTTCATCCAATATCCCTAGAGCAGTAGATGGCAGCAATATCTACCCAATACACTAGATGTTTGTTTCCATCTTCTTAATCCTAGTTCCAAATTATCACAAATGTATCTAAATCTGTCCATCTCCATTTTCACAAGTTTAGGCCAAGTCACCATTATCTTTTTCATGAAGCTTCTTATTAATCCTTCCTGGAGACACTTGTCTTTCTCCAATCCTTTTTCTACATTGCAACGAAACTCCACCCACCCCTTCTTTATGTACAGATTTTTAAAAGACATTGTCCTATATAAACCCATCAGTAGTTTCACATTACTTTTAGGATAACGATAATTGTCTTAATCTGTCCTACAAGACCCTTCAGGATCCGACCCTTGACTGCCTTTCTCACCCTTCTTACACCACCTTCCTCCTTGCTCACCTCACCCCAGCCACAGAGGAGACCATCCTGCCTCAGAGCCCTTGCACATGCTGCTGTTTGGATGTGGAGCTCTCTTTCCAATGCCCTTGTTTCTGTCATTTCTAACCAGATCTCAGCAATCTTACCTCTTGTAAGACCTTCAGCAATTTACTCAACCACTCTTTGCTTCATTTCCTTATCTGTAAATTAAGGGTAGACATGAAGATAAGTAATACAAGTAAAGCAATTACAATGGTGCCTGGGATAAGTGCTCAATAGATGTCAGCATCATCATTTTTATAATTGTTACTATCATTGCCACAATTATCTTGCTTTTCAGGAAGGTCTTCTCTGATTCCCCACTCTACATCAAATCCTTCCAATATATGCTTTCATAACATTCCAAATTCTTCCTTCATTAACTCAACCATGATTAGTTGAATATTTATATATCTCCTATAAAACTCCAAACCCCAGGAGGCCAGATATCATATTGTCTTGCCCATCACTGTATGGTCAAGGCCAATTCATTTCTGTCACATAATAGGTCCGTAATATATAATGATGAATAAATGAATGAATGAGTCACAATCCCCTAATTTATTTTTTGCCTCAAATATCTTGGAACACTCTATTAATCTATTGCTACAAGTGATTCAACCCTCTCAGCTAGTGCCAGAGAAGTAATTTGCCTCCTTTGGTCCTGTAATGGATTGACTTGTGTCACAAAATGATATGTTAAAGTCTTAAACCCCTGGTTCCTGTGAATGTGACTTTATTTGGGAATATGGTATTTGCAGATGTAATTAAGTTTAAGATGAGATCATTAAAATGAGCCCTAATCCAATATGACTGGCATCCATATTGGAAAACTTGGACATACACACACACACACACACACACACACACACCAAGTGAAGACACAGATAGAGGGAAGATGGCCATGTGAAGATAAAGGCAATGATTGGCGTAATGTTGTCAAAGTCAAGGGATGCCTAGAGCTACTGGAAGCTGGAAGAGGCAAAGAAGAATCCTCCCCTTGAGACTTGGGAGGGAGAAGTCCTGCCAACACCTTAACTTCTATCCCTCAGAACTGCAAAAGGATACATTTCCATTGTTTTCAGCCAGTCAGTTGGGATTACTTTGTTACCGCAGCCCTAAGGAACTTATTCAGATTCTTTCAGAAAAAAAGTAATTCAGAAGCAGATAAATTGAGAGTCTGAACAAGTAGACAAACAGCACACTCACCTCTGTTTGCCCCTCAGTGACCTTTCTTGCCTTTTTGTTTCATTAGACACAGAACTCCCTCCACCAGCAGCCCAGGCTCTTGATCATTGAGCCAGATATGGTGCCCTCCAGGTCCTGCACCGGGCTCACCAAGCAATCAGGGCTTTCAGACAGGACAATAGTCCTGGTGATTCCTGGGATGGTGTCCGATCAATGGATAAGATTAGACTGACCCTATAGAGGCCATTTTCAGTAGGAGACTCTGGGCACTGTTTGCTCCTTAGCTGAAAAAGAAATGTGTCCTTATAATGCGTTCAGCACAGCTAATTATGGAACAACTAATTGAATATTAAACAGCATTCTTTATTTCTGCAAGTCAGCAAACCATGATTGGTCTGAAAATGCTTAAAAGGCCAGCTCAAAGAATGATGTGTTTTCACCTATGTTTTTCAAAGCATTTAGTCAATTGATGGCAAAAAGCATTTGTCCTGTCAGCTTTTGTATGCTCAGTGATTACAGCACTGCCAACATTATTATTCTCCCAGTTCACATGACCGCTTGACAACCTCTTATCCATTTGCATTTTTCAGTGATTTTCCAGAGGTGGAACTGGGAAGCTTTAAGATTACTCAGAAGTGGAACACTGGAGGACTCTATGGATCCTGACTATCTTATTTTGAATTACTATTGATGCAGTCTTGTTACCACTGATAGGCCCAAATTCAAATCTAGTCAGAGCTTTTTGTTAAATATGGATAACAATGCAGTATATTTTGATACGTTTGGCACAAGGGCATTAAAAAAGGTGATATTATTTCTACAAAAATAAAAGAGCATTAGAAATACTCTCATGAAAAATATTTTTTATAAAATTTTTATATTTTCATTATTAAAGAAATAAAACATCAGTTGTTTACAATTAAAAATTCAGAAAATTATTTTCATTGAAGCTTGTATGAAATAAACACAAAAAGGCAGGCTTATAGTTGTGAGTATGGAAAACACAGAGTTCATTCTTATATTACAGTATTATTTGTTATTGTGGTATATATTTGTATTACAACTGTAAACCTACTTTTTCCCACCCTGTATCTAATGATAATAATTGAGTGAACTTCAGAACTTAAAAATCTCTAGAAGGTTTCTGACAGAAATACATTTCCATCCTAAGAAAACAAACAGAGTATTTTTCATCAGTACTTTTTTCACAGGTCAAAATATATTGATATTCTCCCTCAAAACATAGGGTTCTGAAAAGTAGAAGTAAATGCACTTATTCTTTATGAAAACACTAGAGGCCCAGTGCACGAAATTTGTGCATGGAGGGGAGGGTGTCCCTCAGCCCGGCCTGCACCCTCTCCAATCTGAGACCCCTCGGGGGATGTCTGACTGCCGGTTTAGGCCCAATCTCTGCGGGATTGGGCCTAAACCGACAGTTGGACATCCCTCTCACAATCCGGGACCGCTGGCTCCTAACCACTCGCCTGCCTGATTGCCCATAACTGCTTCTGCCTGCCAGCCTGATCGCCCCCGAACCGCTCCCCTGCCAGCCTGATTGACACCTAACTGCTCCCCTGCTGGCCTGATTGCCTCAAACTGCCCTCCCTACCTGCCTGATTGCCCACAACTGCCCTCCCCTGCCGGCCTGATCACCCAAAACTGCCTGCCCCTGCCAGCCTGATTGCCCACAACTGTCCTTCCCTGACAGCCTGATTCCCCAACTTCCCTCCCCTGCCAGCCTGATAGCCCCCAACTGTCCTCCCCTGCCACGACCCACCTCCTCCGCCAGGACCCGCCTCCTTCGCACAAGGCAATGGAGACGCTGGGACCAGCCTCCTCCATGCTGAGTGGAGCCGCGGGACCCCCAGGCCTCACTGCGCAGAGCAGCCACCTGGCATGGCCATCTTGTGACGGCCATCTTGTGACGGCCATCTTGTGACGACATGACAGCGTGGCAACCACCTAGGCTATTATTAGTATAGATAATACAACTTTAGAAAAATAAAATCAGTCCCACCCAATTTACATGAAATTTGGTCTTACTTTAAATTCCATTATCAAGTCCACAAAAGTGTGTGACTGTTTGGGCTGGATAACTACTATTGTAAAAGCAGGAGTGACTCCACAGGAGCTTCTCAATTCAATCATTCACCCATCTCTAAGTGGAAACTCATCCCTCTCACCAAATTTCACTGAAAAATTATCAGCATGGTGGTTTCAAACCCACAGATCTTTGACCCTTGGGAGGCTATTCATTTACTACAACATATCTAAAAATCCACATGCATCCAAGCATTATCTGTAAATAAGTAGTCATACAAATACTTTTTCAAAAGTAGAGAGAACCTGATGTGAATACAATAATATTTTTTCAAAAAGTTATTAAACTCATACTAGTAGTATGTTTTAATAGTAGGTTTTAAATTTATTTTTTCAATACTCAGGGTTAGAAAGCAGTTACTTTCATTTAATTGCTCTATAATATCTAAAAATTACCTATAGTCAATAATAGCTACCAATTATTGGATGCTTATTGTGTCAGGAATTGTGTTAAGCACTCAATCATTATCTCATTCAATTTTCACAGCAATCTTTTATAGATTTAGTAAATTCCAAATTATTGAATACAGCCAGAAAGATTATCCTCCCAAAGTGATAATTCACAAAAATATGATACCAGACTTCTAAACGAAGACCATCACATCCCCTCTCTTACACTGTGGAACATAGCCATTGGTGTGTTGGAGCTAACTCTATGGGCCATCAACTTTAAATATCCAGCAATTTTGCAAGCCAGTTGTTAAAATTGACTTGGCAATGGTGGAGATATTTGCACCATAGAAATCAACAAGCACCAAAAATAAGGGCTTTCTCCTCCTGCCCCAGAGAGCTGGCTTAACAGGACCCTGCTGAACACAGCCAAAGAATCCAAGTATTATTTTACTTTCACTTGGTTCAAATTGTTCAGAATAATATGTCTTTTCAGGAGTCTTTTACAATGGGGAATTGAAAAGGTTATGGGCCCACTTGAAAAGTAAAGAAAGTTTACTGGTGGTATGAATTCCAATTTTTTTTTCTGTTTTCTGGTATGCAGAGGGCTTTGAAAGCACATATCTGCCTTTTCATAATGTCCACCATTCAACCTTCAAAGCCAATAGAGTAAGAGCAACACTTTATTCCTCCTTTAGGCTTCTAATCTTCAAGTAACCACAGGCCATAAAAATTACCCTCATACGTTATATTTTCAAAACCTTTACTACTCTCTCTGTTTCCCCAGAGTAAAAAAGTTCTCCCCCCTCAATCATAAAATACTTGATAAGGGTCAGAATTTAGAGTAGATATTACAGGTTATTCATTTTCTCTGCCACATATTTGGTTTCATGCCTGCTTTCTGCTCAATTCCTCATGAGAGACAGAAAAGTTAAAAATAACCTGCTGATTGGAGCCAATGTCATTGGAATATCAGCATTTTAAAAATCTTCCCTAAAGACCCTCCCTGAGTCAGCTCATGCCTTTTCTTCTAGACATGCTTATTATCAAAAGGACATCATTACATTGTGGCTTCATGCTACTATAAATTTCTGAAAACTGTTTTGGTATTTAAATGAGACACACCATGTGCTCACTCATCCAGATGAAGGGAGATGCTCATCACAGCTCAGTGGGCTGGATGAGTTTAGCAAGATGCATTCTATCTGTCAATATCTCCAAAATCTGCTCTCTGTGGAAGTTTTTTAAACAAGCTATTTTTTCATGATTAATGAAAACTAGTTTTAGCATAAAAACAGCAGAAAGCCACCCATTCATCAATGAGCAGTATTCTTCAGTAGCCTTGTTGTTAAATAACTCACTTTTAAGAGCAAACGAAAGACCTTATAGAAGTTGAAGTGTTTAATGAGAGTACAGAAACAATAACTACTGTGGAAACTCCTTTAATAAGAATGAAGAAGTCACCAATATATCCTTAAAACTTGCTTTAATAAATAACACTTTGATACCCTAACCAACACAAAAAAATTATAGCCCATAAATTTATAACATTAGCAGCTGATTTTTATGACTTAATCTAACTTTAGCAAGACTCCCAATGTTACCCATGATGGAGTTAACTAATCCTGGATTATCCCTCCTGCCATAACAACTAGAAAACTGGACAAAATAAATTTTTAAAAAATAGTTTTTTCATTTGCTAGAAAATAGACATTACAGAACTCTGGTTTTTAGTGAAAGGGAAACAAATGAGAGGAGCCCCACAATTGACCCGGATTGCTCATGAGGCACTTTAAGAACCAAAGGTTATTAGGTAGAAATTAAACAGAACATGGTAGTCCCACTGAGGTGAGGAGATAGCGATCTGAGGTGAGTGAGGTAAATCCACCCAGAATTCAAGGGGTAAAAAGAGAGCCATGCTGAGAAAGAGCTCCAGAAATCAACCCTGGGCCCCTTAAATTGTGGTTGAATGCTAAGTTGCACACATGTGGGGTTAGGTTACATAAAACCAAGCAAAGCAGAGCTAGTGGGTAGAGAACAACTACCTGAGGCTATAACCAGAATAATCACCAGAACCAGCATGGGACTGAGAGGCATTCTGACCAGCTGGAGTGGAGAGTCTTTCGTAAACATGTCGGACATTCAGAAGAAACTCCAGAAAGACAACAGCTGAAGAGTAAGGCTAATTCAGCAAAATCTATTTTAAACTTGTCATAACAGAGCTTGAGAAAGCCTCAGTGGGATCAAGCTGACCTTCTAATATATTAAACATCTGACATAAAATCCAACTATTTCAAGGGAGGAAACAAAATCCAGAGCTTCACACGCATAGCATTCTCAATACTGAGGATCCAATAAAAACTTTGTAGACATGTAAAGAAAGAGAAGGTCATGACCCATAATCAGAATACAAATCAGAAAATAAAAATAGAACTGGGAATTACAAAGGTGATTCAATTAACAGACAAGGACCTTTAGTAAAAAGCATAATAGTATGTTCATGTTCAAAGATTTAAAATAAAACATGAGTATAATGAGGAAACAGGTACGGATTTTAGATAAATAAATGGAAACCATACAAAGGAACCACATGAAAATTCTACAGCTAAAATTGTAATAAATGAAAAAGATCATTGCATGGGTTTCACAGAAGATTAAATATAATAGAAGAAAAATACAGTGAATTTCAAGATCAAGAAATAGACACAATACAAAATGAAGCCCAGAAAGGGAAAAAGAGGCTTAAAAAATGAACAGAGCTTCAGTGACCCATGAAACAATATCAAATAGTCTAATAAATATGTAATTAGAGTCCTAGAAAATGATAAGAGACAGGGTGGGGCACAAAAATTTTGAAGAAATAATGGCTAAGAATTTTCAAAATTTGATTTGCAATATAAACACAGATCCAAGAAGCTCACAAACCAAGAGCAGAATAAATATAACCAAAATCACATCAAGATACATCATAATAAAATTGCTGACAGTGAATAGTAAAATAAATTCTTAAAGCAACCAACGGGGAAAAAAGACCATACATAATAGAGTAAAATTATAAAAGAAACTTTGAAGTTTCATAAGAAATAAGCCAGAAAACAACAACAAAAATGGTATCATTTTGCTAGGAGAAATGTCAACTTAGGATTCTATATCCAAAGAAAATATTTATAGAAAATAAAAGTGAAATAAACAATGTCATACAAATACAAGCTGAGATAATTTGTTACCAATAACCTTTACCACCAGAAATGTTAAAGAAAGTTTTTTTGGGTTGAAAGAGAATGATACCAAATATAAACTCAGGTCTTTACATAGAAAAGAAGAACATTACAAATAGTAAATATATGAGTGAGTATAATTTATTTTTCTTGTTTATAAAATCCCTTTAAAGGATAGTTGACTCTTTAAAGTATAAGTCATAATGAAGTATTGTATACTCAATAAATATATGAAAGTAAATTATGACAACAAAAGAACAAAGCCTAGGAGCGAGTAAATGTGGAAGTATATGGCTATAAGTTTCTTAAATTATACATGTGGGTATATAATAATATTATTTGAAGGTAGATTATAATAAGCTATAGATGCTTAATATAAATAATAGATTAACATTTAAAAATGTATAAAGTTATAGCTAAAGTCCAATGAGAATATAAAATAAAATATTAGAAAATAATAAATCCAAAGTAGTGTTTAAAAAATAAAAAAGAAATAAAGATTAGATTAAATGAAACAAGAAGAAAATAATAAGATGGCAGACAAATGCAAATATATCAATAATTATATAGAAATGGACTTCCTACACAAATTAAAATGCAGAATTGTCATGCAGGATTTAAAAGCAGTAAGATCCAACTTACTTAAAAAATAAAAACATCTATACTAATAAAAGGGTAATATGCTAATTAGACCGGATAGGCCGGATGTCATTCCAGACAAAGCCACAGCGGCTGCGAGGGCTGAGGAGGGCCAGCAGCCGCAGCGGCTTGCAGTGGCAGCAGCAGCAGTGGGATGATGGGGGTGGTGCCTTCCCCTGATCGCCCAGTCACCTCCTGCAGAGGAAGACCAGATTACGGCTTCAGCAGGACATCCCCTAAGGCAGTGGTTCTCAACCTTCCTAATGCCGCGACCCTTTAATACAGTTCCTCATGTTGTGGTGACCCCCAACCATAAAACTATTTTCGTTGCTACTTCATAACTGTAATTTTGCTACTGTTATGAATCATAATGTAATTATCTGATATGCAGGATGTATTTTCATTGTTACAAATTGAACATAATTAAAGCATAGTGATTAATCACAAAAACAATATGTAATTATATATGTGTTTTCCGATGGTCTTAGGCGACCCCTGTGAAAGGGTCGTTCGACCCCCGAAGGGGTCTCAACCCACAGGTTGAGAACTGCTGCCCCAAGGGCTCCCAGACTGTGAGAGGGGGCAGGCCTGGCTGAGGAATCCCCTCCAGTGCACGAATTTTCATGCATCAGGCCTCTAGTAGGTAGAATACAAGTAAATGATTGAAAATATTATATATGTATACCTCATTTTATTGTACTATTTTTTTTATGTTTTTTTTATTGATTTTTTACAGAGAGGAAGGGAGAGAGATAGTTAGAAACATCGATGAGAGAGAAACATCGATCAACCGCCTCCTGCACACCTCCCACTGGGGATGTGCCTGCAACCAAGGTACATGCCCTTGACCGGAATCGAACCTGGGACCTTTCAGTCCGCAGGCCGACGCTCTATCCATTGAGCAAAACCGGTTACGGCTTATTGTACTATTTTTTATTGCACTTTGCAGATACTGTGTTTTTTTTACAAATTGAAAGTTTGTGGCAACATTGTGTGGAGCAAGTCTATCATCACCATTTGTCCCATAGCATTTGCTTACTTTGTATCTCTGTATCACATTTTGGTAATTCTCCCAATATTTCAATTTTTTTCATTATCATTATACTAGAGGCCTGGTGCATAGATTCATGCACTGGTGGGGTCCCTTGGCCTGGTCTGCACCCTCTCGAAATCTGGGATCCCTCAGGGGATGTCGGATTGCTGGTTTCCGCCCGGTCCCCACAGGCCAGGCTGAGGGACCCCACCGGTGCATGAATTCGTGCACCGGGCCTCTAGTATGCATATAAGACCTTTGGTTAATCTCTTCCCACCCTTCCCCTCCCCTCCTCCCTCTGAAATTCATCAGTCTGTTCCATGTTTCCATGCCTGTGCCTTGAGCATCTGCTCCCTGGTGGTCAATGAACATAATAGCTACCAGTTGAACGGTCAAAAGGTCGCATAGGCTTTTATATATATAGATTTGTTATAATGATCTGTGATCAGTGATTTTTAATGTTACTATTGTAATTGTTTGGTGGCACCACCGTCATGCCATATGAGACAGTCAACTTAATAAATAAATGTTGTGTGTATTCAAACTGCTCCACGGACTGGCCATTCTCCCATCTCTCTCTCCTCCTCCTTGCACTCCCCTATTTCCTGAGACACAATATTGTAATTAGGCCAGTTAATGACCCTACAATGGCTTCTCAGTATTTAAGAGAGAAAAAAAGAGTTTCATATATCTTACTTTAAATCAAAAGCTAGATGTTTGCATTTGTCATCACGTGCTATATTCTTAAGATCTATATATCCCTATGCATGCAAATTATACCTTGATAATCTAATTCTGCTAAGGTTTTTTTTTGAACAACTCTATTTGCAAAGAGCACGTGTAAGGTATGTGGACAAATAATCTGAATCACATACATGCTCTGACCTCATTTATGGCTATATGAGGAACAAACATTTAAACAACTCCCTGTAATACACCATAAATTAGTGCTATACGGGTTAAAGACAGTGCTTTTGAAGCACGATAAAAAAAATGATTCATTCAATTCAGAGGATAATTCAAGAGCCATCTTTTATTTCAAAGAAACCTTAAACAGTAATATAAATGGAAATGGAGCCACTTTAAAATGAAGCTAGAGCTGCCCTGCCAGAGGCATATGCCTTTCACATCATAAACCTCAAACCTTGCAATGCTAAAATCAGGGCAAAATAACCCTTGTATTGAGCCTGAGCAATCTAGTGCTTTGAAAAATAACTGCAAAGATAACAAGAAAGCAGTTGTTATGGCTACTGGACTATTGATTACTGGACTGAAATTTAAAGACACTGGTTTATAATTAACATCATTATGTTATATTATTTGTACCAATAGAAATGCCTTCAATCCACTGATGTAGTCCCCTTTCCCTTCCTCATAAATACCCATTGTCTTTGTCTCCTAATTGGAATAGTATTCAGGCTTCTACCTGAATTAATGATTATCAAATAGCTATTTTCATTGATCTCAATAAACGCTTGTTGCCTATCACTTTGAAAGGCTTTTTAAAAAAAAAATTAGGAAAAAAAACAAACATTTATTGAGCACCTATAATAGACTATGTACTGGAAATATAAAAATAAATAATTAAAGTATATTTTGTTAATAATAAATAACATGTACTGCATATCTATGATGTGCAGACATTTACCTTACTATAACATCATCTCACTAGAGCACAGCAGTTAAAAGTCAAGCAGATTTGGATCCAAGTTCAAGCTTTTTCACTTGCTAGCTATCTAACCTTGGAAACATTACTAAAATACCATAAATTTAAAATTCTCATGTGTAAAAAGAATATAATAATTAAAGTCCCTATTTTGTTGTACATTTGTGAAGATTAAGTAAAACAGAGAAAACTCAAGATATGGTCCAAGTCCTGAATAATTCGAATAATTTCATTACAGTAAGTGTAATGTCACTGGTGCTATGAGAATACAGAAAGGAAACAATTTTATCTGAGGAGAAGGATCCCTTAGAAGGATGCTCAATGGCATCTTAAAGAAAAACAGATTTTTCAAGAGAATTAGGAAATATTTAAATATTTATTTATTTATTTAAATATTTATTTATTTCCAGGCAAATAAAACATCAAACACAATCTCAAAGAAAAAATTATAACTGCTGAAATGTAAAACACAAGACAGATAAGGTATGATAGATTCAGAGGGAACAGGTTTTACAGAAGGCTTTATATTGCATGTTAAGAAGTTTGAGCTTAATTCTGCAGACTCTTAGGAACCCTTGAAAGGTTTAAGGGATAGCTATTTTGCATTTCAGGAACACAGGTAGCTCAATAGAAGTTTTATTTGAGATCAGCAAGGTGTCAGGAAGAGCAATTAGGAATTGTCACAAAATCTCAGGCAAAAGATGGATGATACGGAATGAACCAGGGCAAGTGTACAGGACAAGGATGACAGGGAAGATCTAAGAAATTCTAAGGAAGGAAAACTGGAAAGGTAAAGGTGAGTGATGAGAATGAGTGAAGATGACACTCAGATTTGCTCCTTGGGTTATGATACTTGTGATAAGGGATATAAAAGGAGGAACGAGTTTAGTTTGGGGCATGTTAATTCTGAGATACCTGCAGGCATCCCAAGGAGATGTGTGCAGCAAGGGTGAATCTGCATATGGAGCTCAGAGGAGAGTTAAGGCAGAGAGATGGGGATTGAAGAATCATCAAATAAGGAATCAGATGCATTAAAATAGCTGAGATCCTCTCGGGGGGGGGAACAGAATATACAAACTGTGATGAGCTGAACATAGGCTCAAGACACTTATCAAAACAATTGAAGAATGAGAAAACTAGAAGAAAGGCATAGAGAACTATATAAATAAAGAAAAAGTAAACAGAGTTAATAACACAGAAAGAAAGGGACCAGAATATTGGCCTTTGAGCAGAGAAAGGGCAAAGTGTGTATGAGGTAGAACAAAAGCCTGAAAGTTCTATGCTGTCTTAAGAAAATTACACACACACACACACACACACACACACACACACACACACACACAAAAGATATAGTGTGGAGTGTATTAAGAGGTTGGGACCAGCTCAGGGAGGGTCTTGAAATCAAAGCTATTAAGTTCAGGTTTTATTCTTAAGTTTTGAGAAACTTCCTCCCCCAGCTTTATTGAGATGTAATTGACAAATAAAAATTGTATATATTTATGGTGTACATGTATCAAACCATGTATATGTATACATTGTGGAAGTTCTGAGATTCTTTTAGGAGAGAAGTTGCATATTCAGCTATTTATTTCAGAAATAAAACTCTAACCTTTGTGTGAAAGAAAGAGCATTTTGGAAGTAATTGCAAAGTATGGGAGTGGAGGGTGAGAGCCTGCATTAGAGGATGGGGAAGTAAAAATATCTCCAAGTTCTTCTTCCTGGGTGACCCCCAACCATAAAACTATTTTCGTTGCTACTTCATAACTGTAATTTTGCTACTGTTATGAATCGTAATGTAATTATCTGATATGCAGGATGTATTTTCATTGTTACAAATTGAACATAATTAAAGCATAGTGATTAATCACAGAAACAATATGTAATTATATATATGTTTTCCGATGGTCTTAGGCGACCCCTGTGAAAGGGTCGTTCAACCCCCAAAGGGGTTGCGACCCACAGGTTGAGAACCGCTGCCTTGGATGGACCTGGATAAGGGAGGTGAGAACATCTGTGTCTACATGACTTAGATAAGTCTTCAGACCACCTATGTCAACATGACATAGTTCTTTCTTCCGGGAAACTCACAGAGACAAATAAGAGTGTAAGCCAAGAAATAATTCCACCAACTGTTTTGGGAAATTCCTACAGATGCATTTATTAAAGATAAGAGTCTGTTCACCTGAGCAAACAGCCCACATACCAAACAAATGATTGCTTATCAAGACTTTCTTTGAAAGATTCGTGCAGTCTCAGTTAGCTTCCAACCTGAGAGACCACTCTTACACCACTTAGGCCTTGATGCCAAAATTCTGTAAATATTCCACTTCTGACTTCAAGGTGATGTTCTCCCTTACTTAGCCAAGTTTGAGTTAAGTTTTGCTTTATTAACAAATTCCCTGGTGGTAATTTGGAGAGTTCAATAGAGGGAATATGATGAGTACAGTGTGGGACACATGATCTGAAAGCTCTGTGGGACTTCAGCAGGCACTTGGAAGTTTACATGGAGAGCTAAACAGTTGATGGGGTTATGCCTTGGCCATTGTGACTCAGTGGTTAGAGGCTGGCCTGTGCACCAAAGGGTCACGGGTTTGATTCTCAGTCAAGGGCATGTACCTGAGTTGCAGGTTCATGCCTGAGCCCAACAGGGAGTGTGCGGGAGGCAATCAATTGATGCGCCTCTCTCACATCGATGTTTCTCTCTCTCCCGCTCCTTCCCTCCCTTCCAATCTCTCTAAAAACTTAATGGAAAAAAAATATTCTCCAGTGAGGATTCTTAAAAAAAGAGAGTTGATAAGAGTTAAAGACAATATTTGATAAGGCTTTAAGATATTATGCAAATTGATAAAATACGCATTCAGGGCAAAATGTTGTAAGCTAACCACAATGACATTTTGTGTAACCTCCACCATCAAACTTTACAACCACCTTTTCCCTCTGTACATTCTCCACCGCCAAGCTCATTATTAGCTCCATGGTTGGGCTTATGCTGTTTTCCCTACCTGGAATAGTTTTCCCTCCGCTCTGCACTTTAAATCTCTCAGAGCAGCAGCCTCCTGCAACCCTTGAAGCTCTCCCAGAGGTGCTTTAATTCCAAGTGTTTGTTCCTCTCTCCTCTATTGCAACACTGGCTCTCCCATCCATTCATGTGTGTTTGTCTTGTACCCCTGAGCACACCGGAATCACTTTAAAGAGAGTGAGCAATTCTTATACTTTGTTATTGCTCTCAGTCCCTAATTTACCTCTGAACTTGTTGTAAACCTTCAATGTATATATTTAAATACATTAATTTAAACTCAGGAAAGATAAAAGGAAATTGAAATACATCTGATTTTCAAAAAAAGAAAGTTGTTTTAATTAGCAATTACCTAGTTAATAAGCCTAAACTTAATTGAACATATGCTTGATGCAAATTTAAATAATGAGAGATTAGGAAAAAATGAGAAGGAAATCAGAAAGTTTACTTGAGGTGAGATCTAAAAGATCTTTTAAAATGTGTTTCAAAAACATGGATATTGAATATTTTGATCAGAAATATATGTGTAGACCTGGAAACATTATGCACCTACATATATGTCTGAGAAGCTATAGACCCAACTGTTTATAGTAGTAATCTAGGTGTGGTGAAGGTAGGAGAAATGATCACAGGCTACTTTTTCCCTTTATTTTGATCTTATTTATTTCGTTAATTTATTCCAGAGCAAACTAATATTTATTGGACAATAGAAAAAGTTGAAAAAAAGTTTAAAGTATCAGTGTTCCATGACCAAGTTTTCATATGACATGCTAGAAAGATACAAACACAAAATTCATCCTTAAAATAAAATAGTGAAATACTTATTCTTTTGAATAAGACTGAGTAGTTAGTTCCTTGTTCTGTATATTATACCAGAAGTTTTATTGCTGAAGCTATAAACACAGATACAAATTATAATGATGAACTGAACCTACTGACTCTCCTCAAATGCCTTATGGTACCGATACAAACAAGAAAATTATTTTTATTGGAGGTCTTGGTGATCAAATAAGGACAAGATTTGAGTTAGAAATTGGAACTTCAGATTTGCAATTTGATTTTCTTATTAATTATTGTATATCCTGCATTAGCGAGTCCTGAGGTAGGTCAGTAAACAAAGCTGGTTTTGGACCTGAGTTGAATGTGCGCATGCTTCCCATTCGGTGCTGGTCTCACTAGCACAGCTACCCACACCTTTCCACGTCAGAAACCAGCATGAACAGCAATTAGCAAATATGAACATCGACACACAATTGAAATGGGAACTTTTGCCCTTGAACAGGAATATCTCCCTCAGCATCTCCCTTTTCCATCCAATCACTTTTTTATTCTGAGCTCCTTTACAAGCTAGCATTTATTCTCTAGGAAATATCTTGGATGAGCCTGACGAATTTTGAAGCAGTCTCTATAATCCTTTAATCACTTTAAGAAGCAAACCAATAGAGAGGCATTTGGGAAGAAAAAAGAAAACAGAAAATAAGAAACTCTGGGGACAGAGTACATTAGGCTGGTGTCCTGCTGTTGAAAAATCTTTCTACATTCCACACACCCCCTGACGTTTAAGAGCAAAACCACTGTTCTGAAGCCACCACATCAGACCCTACACTGGCTTATCTGTTTCTTGACTGACCTGACCATTAACATCAAGTCAATAGAGTAAAGTAATGTGTGTATATAGAAGTTGTCATGTGGATACTGATTCTGTCTTTCTTACAATCTATTTCTGTGCCTTTATTAATTATGCTGTACATTTTGTTTTAGGAACACAGCTATGTGTGCTTATAAAAAGTGTGTTCCTTAAAGCCATAAATAAAATAGAAATGCAATTAGCAGAAAATTAGAAATAGATATTTATATGGCACTGTGAATTTTTACTCTCTGTTTTATGTCAGTCTAGTATGCCTCATGGCAAAATAATCCCTAATTAAACTTTACTGCAATATAAATGTTAGCAAAATGGACTGCCTGAGTCAATCAGTGTATAGAAGAAGTTAATCACATTCAATTCCTTTCCCTAATGAGCTGCTTCATGCACTGCCTGCTCATGCATCCAGCTCTGAGTGAGGCTGAGCAGGTAATTTGGAGAAGCCCATGGATAGCTACCACAGTCTTCTCACTTTGTGCGGGAAACACTTGGAGTTAAGAGGCATGTGAATTAGCCAAGGGAGAAATCTATGCTCTTGGTAACTTCAGAAAAAGTTCAAGTATGAAGCGTCTGATGATGCCAGTAAAAAATCAGCAAACTAGAAAAAAGACATTACAGGACATTTTGGAGGTTCCAAATATTTTATATACCCTAACTACACTTGGTCATCCCAATCCCTTTAACTGTCTATACAGGGAACAGTTAGAAAATAAGCTTTTGATTCTAAGCCTGGCTCTGCTGCTTACGAAGTGTGACCTTAGGCAAGAATTTAACATCTCCATGCCTCAGTTTCCTTATCTCTAAAGTGGGAGTAGCAATACTCATAATAGTATTTTTAGAAGTGCAAACAAGTATTGAAACAGACAAATACACATGACACATATTCACCAGTTTGTTTGCTTCAACTTGGATATGATATGCTGATATGTAGGCTATGAGATGATGGTGACAGTGCCTTCCGCACGTCATAATGATACTGAAACTCTTCTTAAACAGTGAGGTTTGAAGCTGGGAATAAAGAAATAAGTAATAAAAAATCCTCCACGCGCGCACACACACACACACATACACACACCAAAACAGGCAGAAAGGACCACTACAAAGATTAAACCCATGCACTCCAAGAATCCCCCGAGAAACTCCAGAGAAGTTATCCAGGAGCCCACGGGAAGTCATCCAAGAGCAGGGGCTGTCCGAAAGCAAATAATCAAGAGTATTAGAAGACTGTAGGTGAGTGGGGTGGCAAGGCACCACTGGTTTGGCAAAACCCCACTCACTTTCCATAATGAAATACCGGAGCCGTTCATCCCCAGATTCCAAACAGGAGGTCCTCTCTGAAGGAGCATTGGCTTGGTGGGAAGGAGGGGATACGCTTCTTTCGTGGGTGCCTGAGAGAGAATAGCAGAGCAAAGCCCAAGATAATTCTATACCTCTGAACTGGAGAAAGAAAAAAGGAATATCAGCCCTAACCGGTTTGGCTCAGTGGAGAGAGCGTCGACCTGCAGACTTAAGGGTCCCAGGTTCGATTCCGGTCAAGGGCATGTACCTTGGTTTAGGGCACATCCCCATTAGGGGGTGTGCAGGAGGCAGCTGATCCATGTTTCTTTCTCATTGATGTTTCTAACTCTCTATCCTTCTCCCTTCCTCTCTGTAAAAATATCAATAAAATATTTTTTAAAAGGAATATCACCTTCTAAAAGTGAAATAAATACTAATATAAATTCACATACAGAACAAAATCCAACCAATGAAACACATAAGTGGCTGTTCTCCCAAGTTTAAGAAACTATAAGTAGAACTCAGCCTTTGTCACACTCTTGAAGTACAAGCCACCCCACAAAGCATTGGTGAGAAATATTAGCTTTTGTGAATTATTTCATGGGGAAACCGAAAAGAAAAAAATACACACCATAATTACACATCTCATAGAAATAACAATCATGCATTATATTTAACTGTTCTATCCCCTTCCTTTCTTTTCTTTCTTTTCTGGTTTCAAAAACATCAAATTTTCTCTTTATCTTTATTATGCCTGTGCTTCCAGGGTGCTTATTGATTCCAATGTGTTCTTTCTTCTTACTTTCTGTTTAAGTAACTGTACTTATTCAATATGTTGTAGTTTAAGCAATCAAGCACACAAGGTATCCCAAGTTTCCAAAACCCTGTAGTTAATTATATCGCTTTACCTACAAATCCTTTTGTAAAACTTATTGTTCTACATATAATTTAATGAAACCATTTCCCTCCAGATCACTACTAACCATCACTCTTACACACTGCATGTCTTCCAATTATTTATTTATTTCCCTATCAAATGAGTCCACTTTTGCCTTTCCAACACTTACCTCTTCTCTGTGATATTACCCATAACCACCTAGGCTAATTTTCTTCAAATTCATTTAACCATGCTGTATTTTGTAAAATTCTTGTAAAAGGGGATGTAACACAAATTGGATTCCCATATGATAAGAATAAAATAAGTGGTTCAAGTTTATATGATTACTCCCGGTAACTCTTCACTCCTTATGTTCCAATTGACATGTACCTAATCCTAAGATGCCTTCCATTTCACCTGTCACGCAGTTGTGCACTGAGTAAAAAAAAAACATTTGAAGAATTTTCCAGAATTCCAAGAAAGTAGACTACATGGCATCCATTGTAATAAATAAATCAATAATACCAATATGTCTTAATAAAATTAGAACTTTCTGAATGGCAGTTGGAAAAGTTAATTTCCTTGAGAGGTCAAATGGCATTTTCTAGGGCTTGAAATTTCCAGACCAACCTCAGCAATGCCACTATAAGGACAGAAACAAGAAACCTAATTAATTTGTCTTGGCTAATTAAACTTACCTGTGATGAGTGCCACAGCTTCTTGTTTGTAAATTAGAAATGAGAATATTCAGTGTTAACATGCTTGGGAAGTCTATTATACAGCCATGTTTTAAAAGGCTTGACTCAATGTCACTTTGAACTGACAAGTTCTAACTATTCTGCTGGAATGTCAATGAATCCTGAATGTCCAAACCCAGAGCAGTTATCTACTTACCTTCTATTACCTACTTTGAGACTGATATGTTAGCTGTAGTTTTCATATATTTTACACTATTTTGAAAAAGGCACAAAATATAGAACATTAGAAATATATGCCAAAAAATGGTAGGCAAAAAATCACGAGGAGGACAAATTTAAATTAATACTAGAAAGGCTATACAGATAGACGTATAACTTACAAAATTTAATTCTATACTTTCCATTTTAGAATGAGAAGGAGACCTTTTAATGTTTCTAAAAGACACTGTTGGTTTCTTCTCAAGATCTATTCCTCTCTCCTCCATACTTCCCAAATTCTCCTTTATTTAGGAAGCTAAGTTGATTTTGGCTAAATTCTGATTAGTCTAAGCCAGTGGTCGGCAAACTGCGGCTCGAGAGCCACATGCGGCTCTTTGGCCCCTTAAGTGTGGCTCTTCCACAAAATACTGACTTCTGTGCATGGGCCACGAAGTTTCAATCGCACTGTATGTGCGCACCCGCACGTGGTATTTTGTGGAAGAGCCACACTCAAGGGGCCAAAGAGCTGCAGCAGTTTGCTGACCACTGGAAGCCATTCTCCCTGCTAATAGATTTCTACTAGTACTTGTTCTAGGTGTGCACCTAACCTGGTTTGGGCCAATGACATGGTAGGAGTAACTGAGGGCCCTTTGGGAGATGTTTCTTTGAAATTAACAAGAATAGACTGAGGGAGATTGACATGTTTTATTCTGCTGAATGTTACTCCATAAAGATTTGAATCTTGGTGCTACTATAACCATCTAACAACCATGAGCAAGGCTAGTCTGATAACAAGCTTGACACTGAAGGTGGCAGAGCTGAGAAAAAGGAGAAGTGATGAATGCCACGAATGTCATGGAGCTGATGAATTCATCATTCTCTAAACCAAACTATCTCATATCGCTTGTTAACTGAAAGCATACATGTACTGATGCTTTAATAATTGGAAATTGTGCTGCAGATAATGCTCATTGTCAATGAGAAAAACTATCAATTCTTTGGGAGAAGCAAAGTTTCTCTAGTAATTAACAGGAAATTTGCTTAAGAACATTGTTGAATTGAGACTAATTAAAGACTAGTTACTATAAAAATATTATGAATATTATGGTTCATATTGAACTGCAATAACTTATCTGCTGTTTTTCTCTTTATAATTCATCCAATAAAAATAGAATTTATCTTAACCTGGCTCATCGGTCAAGATTGTTCAATTCAATTAGCATTGACAGAGTGCATACTTAGTATCAGATGCCATGCCTGGTACTGGAGACACACAGGTGAACGGGACATGGTCCCTGACTTCAAGAAGCTCAAAGTCATTTAAATCTTACAATCTGTCTGCTAGAGATTTATGGGTACTTAACAGTCGACAATCATAATGAGAACAGAAAGTGGAAAAAACATATCAGTAATTATTAATCAATAGTAATTGAAGCAAAGGGGGGTTGATTCTTATAATTGGTGTGAGACATTCACTTTAAGTAATGAAGCTAATACTGAGAGATTGCATGCACAGAACACCAAGACAACGGGCTGATTTGATGACCATTTGAAAAAGAAACTGTTTGAATGCGATGGTTTTGATGTTCTGTCATGTGTATTCACATTTGTCGATTAAAATAATGTTCAATTTGACAAATAAATGTTCAGAGTGAGAGAAGATAAAGGAAGAAAGAAGGAACACAAAACTGAAAGAGAAATGTCTGAGGGCTCCTGAAATGTATAAAGCAGTGGGAGGGATTATCACGTAAACAGCTAATTTTAATAGAAGACCAAATCAAAGGGGCAAAGAACAAAATTAAAAATTAAAAAGAGTGGGAGAGGGGCAATGGGAAAGGTTTTATGTGATACATAACATTTTGTCTAGGATATTGAAAGAAGAGTATGATTTTATTACAGGTTAAATAGGAGAAATTCATCCATCACCACGAATATTCTTACAGCTTTATGCTTTAATCTTACACTCCTCTAAAACTAGGCTTTGCCATCATTCTTGGCAGACATCATCCTGTTCCACTGATTGGGTCTTGAATTTATGGCACTTAAGTACTTCTATGGTTATCAGGAAGGAAGTTGCTTTTAATATCAAATTTTCTAGGTTGTAAAGGGATTTGGGGAAAATCCACCTGTCATGAGGGTTATTTGATTCTAAATTTATATCAGTTATAGACACTTATATCACAAACTCATCCTACATAATTCAAAAAATAGAATCCATACATCAAATGTTATAGCTAATCGGTACCCAAACCAGCATATAATCCAAATATCCCAAATTTAGAAATGAGAAAACAGAGGCCTAAAGACGTTAAAGGAATTGCTGAAGGTCACATTGGGGATTTTGCAGAAGAAATGGTGCTAGAAATTGGGAGTACAGTAGACCACATTGTTTTCTGTCCATCACACTACCTTCCTTAATTAGTTTGGATTCACTTTTGACTAAAGAACTGCCCATCATCACAACACCTGGCTCCACAGGAAAAATTGTTTGGGTGCTTTTACTGACATTCTATATCTAGAAATTATTGTTGATGTGATTAGGCAAGAGCTCATGTCTTTCACTGGAAACTTTCCACATAAACCAAAAGATATTTTCAACAGTATCCCTGTTGTCTGTTTCCAGCCACAACTTATGTATATTTTTCTGTCAAAAGGAATATGTTTTATGTACAAATTAGCATCTGCCTTGTTCATGCTGAATCTATGTAATCAGTATAATAATGAGAGAAATGACTCATAATTTTTGCCTTATGTGTTTTTTTCAATTTGATAAATTAAAAAGCAATGCCAAATTGCAGTTATGAAGACACAGCTGAGAAGTCTGTTTAACTGCGCAGCCCTGTATAGTCTTTATGGGAAGAAAAGGCACATCTGTTTCTTCTGTAAGCTTGTTTGAGAGATGATGACACTCAGGAGAGAAACACCAATCCAGGAATTCATGTATTTTATGAACCAAACCAAACAAAAAAAAGAAAGAAACACCAATCAGCATGTCCCTGGAAAAAAGTAATTTTTAGTTTCTGCAGTCTGTGTTGTATTCTTTGGGGCGGGGGGGTAGGGGGAGGGGAACCAAATGATCCTAATTTCAAACTATTTAGCCCATTTTCTGATTAATTAATATGCTCAAATATTAATAGTATCTCAAGGGTATTCATCTGATTCCCACATTTAATGTTTATAATTCTCACTTAATTTTAGCATGTAGTAAAAACACTTATGTCCTAATATGTTAACTCACAGTACTGATGTGGAGAAAATCCATTAGCAGATGACTTTGTAGCTAAGGGTAGAATTACAATCATTTCCATAAATATTATGTGATAATTTTTATTGCTAGGCATTACAGGCCAGTGACAAAAGGCAGATAAACCCATAGTAGGAAGTATAGTAAGAGGCCAGAAAAATACATTGTCAGTAGAGAGCTCTGAAAACACAAAAACTAAATAAGTCAGGATGCTAAAGTCAGAAGTAATATCCCTTATGAATTATATGAACTATTCTAATTAATTCTTACACTTTAATGCTCTAATATACCATGAATGATTTAAAATTTTACATGTTCAAGTGGAACTACAATTTGTTCTTTGAATGAGTGAACTGTCTGACCTGATTGTGAAAAATAATTTATTGCAGTCTTGGGCTGCATTACTGAGAGTGTAATATCCAGATCAAAGGAGATCAAAAGTATCAAAGCATATCAGGACAGCCAAAGCTCTTCTTCAAAGTAGCATGCCAGCTAATAAGGGTTAAAGGAATAAAATTAGAAATGTTGCAACTGCTAATGTCATAACTGATGAAAGCAAGATCATCAGTGGACGCTAAAGCCATAGGTGTAAGTTGCTGGAGAACAGGATACTCATACACACAATTTGTTGATTAATTACAAAGGTGAAAACTAAACCTTATAATGGAGGGTCTGGAAACATCATCTTAATCAAATGGTCAAAATGTTTGCCACCTATAACAAACCGATACCATGCAGAGTGACATGACACATTACTTATATAGTATTCTTTTTAAAATATTTAACCTGAATCTAATAATGAAAAATTTAATCAGACCAATCCAGATTGTGTAACATTCTGTAAGACAAGAGACAGAATTCTTCAAAAAGGCCAATATGATCAAAGAAAAAGAAAAGTGAGGGGACTTTTAAAAGATTAA
Source organism: Myotis lucifugus (assembly GCF_000147115.1). NCBI lineage: Eukaryota > Metazoa > Chordata > Mammalia > Chiroptera > Vespertilionidae > Myotis > Myotis lucifugus. The sequence continues at coordinate 4,483,390 of NW_005871118.1, read as the reverse complement.
GGAGACATAACCACCAAATGCAAAGCATGATCCTTGACTGGATCCTGAGACAGGGAAAAGAAAAAGAAATGCCTATAAACAACAACTGGAGGACAATTAGGGGCATTTGAATTTGACTACATATTATCATTATCTATACTAATAAAAGGGTAATATGCTAATTAGACCAGACATCTTCCAGGCATCTTTCCAGACAAAGCCATGGTGGCAGGGGCCAAGGCAGAGGTGGTTAGGGGCAATCAGGCTGTCAGGGGAGATCAGTTAGGGACAATCAGGCCAGCAGGGGAGGACAGTTAGGGGCAATCAGGCTGGCAGGCAGAGGCAGTTAGGGGCAATCAGGCAGGCAGGCAGGCGAGTGATTAGGAGCCAGTGGTCCCGGATTGTGAGAGGGATGTCCTGGATTGTAAAGGATGCAGGCCGGGCTGACCCCCACATGAATTTCGTGCACTGGGCCTCTAGTTATGTCATAATTATTGGCTATGTTGATGGTGGAGTGGTTACATGGGTTGATGTCTTTGTTCTTACAAAATATATGGTTATGTATTTAAGGGCAAGGTGTTATAATACCAGCAACTTAATATCAAAGTTTCAGACAAAAATTCATACACATATATGGAGAGAAATAAAGCACATGTGGTGGCACATTAAAAATTTGGAATGCATGTGAACAGTATGGAGGTGTTCAACATTTCTCTAAGGTTAATATTTTATTTTAAAAATTAGGATAAAAAGAGTACATGAGGAGTATTGAGTTCAATTCCTTGATACCACACTTTAAAGGAAATGTCTGTGACTCAGAGAAAGGTAAGAGGATCAAATATCAAGACAGTAAGGGGAGGAAGAAATAATGTCATGGGAAATTGGGAATTGTTCCCATGAAGAAGCAATAACTATTGTTCTGAACCTGAAAATCCAGTCATAAAGAAGAAGGAGTGGATTTTTTTTTTCTGTCTTTCTTCTGAAATAATTGCTTGGACAAATGATTGACTGTAACAAGCACCCAGTGGGTGAGTGATCACTGGAGAAGACTGCTTCATGCCCCTTTGCCTCTGAGGGTCCATGGTGGAAACCAGCAATTGGTCTCTTAGATAGACTTCCGGGAGCATAGTACATTCACTAGATAACCACACCCCACAGTTTGCTTCAGTGCTTTTGACTGCCAGATACAGATCAGAACCAATTTTTTATTAAAATATATATGTATATGTATTTATAATAATAAAAGCATAATATGCAAATCGACCAAAGGCCAAACAGCAGAACAACTGACCGTCCGGACGAAGCCGCGGCTGCAGCTGCCACAGCTGCGAGTGATCAAGGCATACGCCAGGGCTGCAAGGGCCAAGGCAGCTGCTGGGGCTGCAAAGGCCTACTCTTGCACAAATTTCATGCATTGGGTCTCTAATATATATATATAAAAGATTCGTGCAATAGGCCTTCCCTTCCCCTGGCTGCCGGCACCGGTTTTCCTCCGGCACCCGGCACCCAGGCCTCTGCTGCTCCGGCCGGAGCCGCCTTCAGCGCCTTCGTACGTATGCAAATTAACCTCCATCTTTGTTGGCGGTTAATTTGCATATCCCGCTGATTCGCCAATGGGAGGCATAGCGAAGGTATGGTCAATTACCCTGTTTGTCTATTATTAGATTAGATATATATATATATATATATTTGAAGAGCAGCACACTCAGATGTGTCAGGCATTTCACTGAGCACTAGGATTCCAGGAGTGACAAGAACAGTGAGGTCCCCGCCCTCACTGCTTTTCAGCTCAGCCCATAGCTTCGGGAAACAATGAGAACCAAGAAAACAAGTTTTTATCCATTTTACGGGACTGTTCTCCAGTGGTTAAGGAAGAACCACAAAGATTATCCTGAAAAGCCAGATCTTATTTGTGAAAAAATTTATAAAGCAATGTTTTATCCTATTAGTAGCTAAGCACATATCCCAATGTATCATATTTTAGGAAGAGAAACACCATTACTATTTACTTTTAATTTATTATGCCCATTTTTTATTATTTGCTATGTGCAGATCTTCTAAATTTATGTCAAATCTGTCTCCTGTGGTGGCTAATAGTATAACAATGGAATAAAAATTCAGTAGCTTTTTGCCATGGGTAAAAGATATACCTTTCATATTGTCCCTAATACTTTAAATAGAATTTAAGGCAGCGAAGTCTAACAGATGGAAAGAGAAAAAGTAAAAGTAGTACCATCCTCTGAGGGCCAAGCACTGTACTGAAATATTAATACATTGCCTAATTTTTCCTTTTAATCAGACTGTATGGTAACAATAATTACCCTAATTTTACAGTTGCAGAAACTGAGTCCTAAAAAGTAAAAAACCCATGATGACAAATCTCTTAAGGAAAAGAGCTGGGCTTTGCACCTGGCTGGCTGATTCTTTGACAATGCTACTAATCACAAGCAATACCAAAGATGGAAATTAGAAGTCAAGAAGGCTGGCTTCCACCGACACAAATCTCCACACCCAGGGTGTATGTAGCTCATTTGGGACACGTGGCACTCTACTATCCTTAGGTGACCTTGAGGCATGCTCTGGGTGCCATGCATTGCCCTTTGCGGTCAACTTGTCAGTCAGCATCGCGAGCACAATCTTTCCATTCAGTCCAGCGTGTTGCCAAGCACAGCCTGGAACACAGACTAGACTGGAGGAGGCTGGATTATGCATCAAGCTCCTCAGCCTGTGCACTTTCAGATAACGTGTGTCTGCCAGGAGAGCTCTGTGTTTTGTCACTTATTTGTTCTTGCTGGAACCATACAAGGTGAGTGCCCTACAACACAGGCTGCAAAACAACAGATGATGCTATGCTGTGTTGGTCACTGTGGAAACCTGACTTCTGAGAGCATAAACCCTACTGTTAGCACTGCTATGTGAATATGCTTCCAACAATTAACTATCTTTCCCATGTGAAGGTCTGATTTCCCCAAATTACTTAAAGAATAACAATTTTTAACATACCAATTTTCCAACATATAGGATGTTTAACATATTTTTGAATGGTGGTTGGTATACAGAATAAAGAACCTCTAAATATGTCCATGTCCAGCCCAGCCAGTGTTGCTCAGTGGTTGAGCATCGACCTATGAACCAAGAGGTCATGGTTTGATTCCCGGTCAGGGCACATGCCCAGGTTTCAGGCTCTATCTCCAGTGGGGGGCATGCAGGAGGCAGTCGATCAACCGTTCTCTCTCATCATTGATGTTTTTATCTAGCTCTCACTCTCCTTTCCTCTCTCTGAAATCAATAAAAATATATTTGATTTAAAAAAATATGTCCATGTCCTAACTTCCGGAACCTGTGAATATGTCACCTTATGTCGCAAAGGAGAATTAAGGTTACAGATTGAATCAAAGTTGCTAGTCAGCTGACCTTAAAATAGGGAGAATATTCTGGATTGCTTGGGTGGGTGGGACCAGTGTAATCAAAGGGTTTTTCAGTGTGGAAGAGGAAGAGAGAAGGTCAGAGTGATGTGATAGGGAAAGGACTTATCTCGCAGTGGCTGGCTTTGAAGAGGGAGGACAAAGACCACCAGCCATGAAACCAGGGTGGCTTCTTAAAAGTTCAAGGAAATGGATTCTCCGCTACAGCCTCCAGGAGAAACACAGCTCTGCCAATACCTTGTTTGACACCAGTGAGACCCCAATACCTTATTTGACACCATCAAGACCTCTGTCAGACTTCTCCAGCCTACAGAACTGTAAGACAACAAATTTGTGTGGTTTTAAGCCACTGAGTTTGCAGTAATTTGTATAGGAAAATAATACAAGGCTAAAAAATTATTTTCCAAAACAACTATTGCGTGAGTACCTGAAAACCTGTGTCTTTATGAATTTAGAAGTTGTACCTAGGCCAAACAGCATCACAGTGAGAAACAGGTATATGTGTACCAAAGGTGAGAATAGTGACAGCACAGCCCTGGGACTGAATAGCACTTGGAAGCTGATTGAAGGTGTAAGAGCAGGGAAATGTCAACATGAATGTGGGTTAGTTATATATAAAGTATGTAAATAATGAAAATGGGTTTCAGGGGGTTGTGAGCTTATGAGACAAAAATATGGCAAAACACCAAAGAAAAAATATATCTTTTTAGTATTTTTTCAAACTTTTACTCTATGTACCATATCTATGTGATATAGAAAATATTATAATGCTTATTTCCAAGCTTCTTGGGGAGTATTTTATAATTCATAATGTAAATCTAAAGGGACTGACACAAAATTTAGTGTATTCTAAAGTGCTAAAATTAAACTAATATTAAATTACTTTTCAGTTAGCCAATAAACAATTTTTAGTACCTACCACATTTAACATACTGACCTTATATGTAATGGAGTATAAACATATGTTTCTTCCATTTCTCAAAATATAATAATCTAGAATATATATATGTATATTCTATATATATTTCTATAGCTATATAGACACACACACATACAAGTAATTATATCATCAGGTAAAAGGTGGGAAGAGAAATATAAAAGATACAGATCAAGAGCCATTGCATTACAATGCAATGAACAACTATATTCACTATATATAGCCTATTACAAAGACAATTTCTAATCCTCACTCTTCAGCTAGGTACCAAATTTGTTCCCTACTTTAAGATTAGGAAAATCAGACTCAGAATACTCAAGGCCAAATGGCTACACAGTGACTCCGACAAACTGCTTAAAGTAAGAAAGGTTGGTTTAGAAGATGGTCACAGCTATGTACCTGGTACTATTCGCAATGTTTTAAATCCACATATTATTCCCATTGTACAGGTGAGGAAACAGAGGCACAGAGAGGTTAAGTATCCTCCCCAAAGTCACACACTTGGTAGGTGGCAGGATTAGGGTTCTATGGTCCGTTGTTTATCCACTTTGTACACAAACTCTTTGTAGTAATTCTCTTCTAAATGAATAGTGAGGGTTCCCCTATACATATGTTTTAAACTGGAGCCTAATACAGTGTCTGATAGGGCACCATAGAACTTGCCATTTTTATGGATGGGAATTAATATTATATTTTCTTTGGAGGGGCGTAGAAAAGGATCTCTGGTGAAGTAGTGAAGAGTAATTATTGAATTTATGACAAGCACTCGAGGCTCATTGTGACTCCTGCTGTGACTTCAGTGTACAGATCTCAAGGCTCAAGTCATTTCTTCCAAATTTTCTAAAGGTTAGAAAACGCTCTCATTAAATTTCTTGGTGCTGAATAAATATTACATGAAACTGTGGATGCTTGCTTTAATCATAACTTATTAAAACAAAGCTCTTTTGCATGTACTTTTATCTTCTTTCATTTAGTTCTTAATGTGTCTTTGAACTGCCCTCCAAACACATCTCCAGATTCTGAGAATTGGACAGTTGTCTAAATGACAAACTATGTGAGAAAGAATTTGAAGTGAGAAATTGTCTAGGTTTCTATTTCTCCACTTCAGATCAATATTATTTTTATCTGTTTGAATTTCCCAGACTTGCTGCAATGTCGCAGTATTTGGGCAAAGTGATAATAGAATTTTTTTCTGGAAGAACTGGAGGAAAAGAACACAGCCTTCTCTATACTGCAATCTGTGATTAGCTATTTTTCAGTGAAGTATGACAGTAGGGCAGCCCTGCCTTTGTATAAGACTGGGCTCATATCTGGCTTTTTGTGTGAGATTATTTTATAATTATTTCATTTCTCAGAATGGGTAGAAATCCAAACTTTTTCTTCTCAATTTTACCTGAAGTTTTAGATTAGAAGTATGAGTTTTATTCTCAGCTTCTGATTTGCGATGAAGTAATAATATGGAGATAAACTATTGAGTGAATACTTGAAGACCTGGTAAACACTACAATTGGGCTTGAATGAGAACAGGTAAATAGTCGGAAGAACTCCCATTGACTAGGCTCTTGGTGCCCATGTCTTTACTTAATCCTCAAATAACCCCATTTTGTAGGTAAACAAACAAACTCACAGAGATTGAGAAATGTGCCCAAGTTCATATTGGCTGTGAAGAAACTCCTATAAGTCTGGCTTCAGGTGAATCCTTAAAGTTGCTGTAGATATCAGGTACTGTTGAACAATATTCAGTTAAAGTAGAGCAAAAGTAGAATTGGGTGTGGTACTTTAACTACCGAGTGTACATCTGAATTCAAATTTCGTTCTAATCCTTACGTGCATGACAATGGACTTAACTATCTCAGCCTCAATTCCCTTACTTATGAGAACAATATCACCTACTTCGCAGTTTTTGGAGAACATTAGAGATAATTTATTTGAAATGCTTGATACAGTGCCTGATATGCATTAGCTACCAATATAGTTCACAGCTAATATTAATTTGCAAAGTGCTTTTCATTATCTTCCAAATCTGTATAATATTCCATAAGAAAAATTTATATCTGTGTGAGGAAGAGCTGTCAGTGAATTGCTAAATATGTCAAGTTGCAGAGACACACTTTCCAGCTATCATTGTAGCAGCATGTGCACAGTAACTGGAGGACACTACAAAGAAGGAATCATGCAATCCATGCCAGTGCACAAGGGCTCATGCCCAGAGCATAAAACAGAAGGTACAAGGGTAACCAACTGGTAGGGGTAGTCTGTCTGGGTTCACCCTGGCTCAGGCATGTGGGCTGAAATACACCGGGAGACTGAAGTTTCCCGGAATCTACAATATGGCGGGGTTGGGGTGGAGAGTGCAAGGCTGACTCACAGGAAGGCAGCCACCTGCCATAGCAGCCCAAGGTGACCTTCCTAGGATTCCCGGATGAAAGGGCCATGTTCCAAAAAGATTGCAGCAATTTCCAGCCTAATTAGTAGTCCATGGGACTGCCTATTTTTGCTTAATTCTAACAAACCTTAAACATACTTTTCTCAAATAATTTTTTTAGATTTCTTATCAAGCTAATGTCAAAATTAAAGGATAGGCATGACAGATCCTTCCAATGAAATAAGAAATTAACTGGTCTGAGATCTCAAAGACTTGAGCAAGCAGGGAAGTAAAAAAAAAAAAACACAAAAAAACAAATTACTACCCAAATCTTGTCATGATTGCAGGGGAGGTGGAGTAGGATATGGGGGGGGGGTTAAATGGTGATGGATGGAGACTTGACTTGGAGTGGTGAACACACAATACAGTATACAGATGATGTGTTGCAGAATTATGCACTGAAAACCTATATAATTTTGTTAATCAGTGTCACCCCAATAAATTCAATAAAAAGGAAAAAAATATTGATAGGAAGCCTGTCACCACAATGTAAAGCTGCAGCAGCAGTGACTATCATTAGTACTTTCGAAGGCTTCTGATAATAAGAAAGAAAGAAAAATCAGGATTGGTTGTAACGTTTCTACTTAGCCTTTAACCCTCAGTGCAATGGAGGTGACTTCTTAAAAAAATACATTTCAAGGTCCAAGCCCACACAGATTCTAGCTTCAATAGGTCCTGGATAGAGTCCAGGGACCTGCAGTTTTAACAAGATCCCAGGTGGTTCTGAGGCAGGTAGTATTCCATGCACATTTTTAGAAATATTGACCCCTGGCCTCAGCTCTGGCTACATATTGAATCAAGGGGGGAGATTTAATATCTCAGATGGCTTGCAAAGTGATGAAAAGAATTTGAATATTAGCAATACTTTTAAAACTTATAAAATGCTTTAGGAGTATTCAGACCTTGTGAGAAAGATGTGCTAAAAAATAGAATTCTAGATAACCAGATTTTATGAGATTCTCTGCTTTTATTTTACTAAAACAAGAGAGGAAAGAGTAAAATCTAAGCATATATATATGTCTTTATTTGTATTGTTTTTCTGATAGAGTCTCTCTCTTTGCACAATTAGGAAAAAAATTTACTGTTGTAGTTGTTATGTGTCCCTGAGTTTGAAGCTAGGAAAAGGTTTTAAATTCTGAAAGCATGCATGTCTCTTTTCTCATATTAAAATTACTGATTGTTCCCTTAATTGTTTCAGCAACTTCCTTACAAAAAGGTTAACTCTTCAAGGTTAAAACCTACTTCATTAATAGTTATCTGCTAAACAAATGACCCCTAAAACATTGACAAGTAATTTTTAGAAGTGATACATTTTGGTCCTACCACCATCCGTTGCTGTAAAGGTTAATGGCCAGCTTGTCATTTCTCTCAGAGTTTCATTAGGCAGATATTGTCTGAAAGGTATTTACCAGCACTGACATGCTTGCGGAATCAATAGTGGTAATGAGGAGCTGCTTTCTTCTGGAAGTGGGAGTAAAATATGGGTGTCATTTTGTTTGTCACCTGCCTTGAATCAACCATCTGGGTCTTCCTGAACTAGCCCACTATGTCACTGGTCGCCCACAGGCAGGCGGAGAAGTTGGTAACTGACATCGAATGATCGAGACTAATTGATGGACAAGCAGGTGACACTTTCAGCATGTTTCTGGAAAATAAAAGTCGATGGCCACAGGACAGGGAGAGGATTATTTTAAGTAGGTCAAAGTTTTGGCAAATATGTCACCTCATCTTTATTTTCAAAAACAAAATTTTAAAAGATAAAGCAATTCATCATGTAGGACAGTGATTTCACTAAGAGGCTTTGGGGTTGAAACTGGTTATTCCTGTATTTAATTGGTCTGTAAAGCCCCACTGTTTTTCTCTTGGCTTTGATTAGCACTAAGTTAGGGCCCTCTCATTCTGTTCAGTGATTTTAAAAACTTGACTCATTAAACAAACACCGGGAGCTTAAAGGAGATGATAAACCTAAGCTGGGTGACTATTTCCCTGCATATTTATGAGCTCAATACTAGATAAGCATATACGGCCATATTAGCTGATATTAAATCCGTTTCTCATTTAAAAGGAAAAACACCACAAAAACTGTTACATTTATAAACATTTGTCTTGGTTGATTTGGAAACTTACAGTATCTGAATTCCCCTATAATGCAAGATGGGGACTTTATATTATTCACAGCTTTATCCGCTGGACCTAGAACAGTGTCTACCTCAGAATAGACCCTCAATAAATACTTATTGAATAATGGATGTTTTCCACACATCAATAACAGACTCTAATACCAAGAATTTGCCACATTTTAATAATATGCTACCTTTGTGTCAAAAGGGGGAGAAATAATAACATATTTGCAAAACAAGTGGGAAGCAGGAAGCCAGGTGTTGAAAGCTGGGGAAAAACTATAGGCACAAGGGCTCTGATAGAAAGTTTTAAGGATCTCCAGGGAAATAAAAGCTTCAGTAGAAAAGGAAAATTCATCATAGTTTATAACTTGGTTTAGCTGTTAATAGTCATACCAATGTAAACACTGGATATTGTTGTAACCAAAATTATAGTCTGACAATTAGAAGAATGGTCAAAGAGAAGCGTGGGGAGACTTCACTTTTCATCTTCCCTGAGAGAAAAAGAGTCAACTGGTGAAGCTTAAAACTGAAAGTCAAACAAGTAACAATGCAAACATGAAATTTAAAAAATGGTAATAAATCCCCAAATCATTAACTAAAAGAAATGAAATGGCTGCTTGTGAAGAGGAGAGAGCAGTGAAACTGCCTGTGTGTGTGTGTGTGTGTGTGTGTGTGTGTGTGTGTGTTTTGTAGTGAAAGTTTCAGTTCTTCAGAAAGCCAGAAGGTATGTCACATCAAAGCTAGTGGATTGCCCTAACCGGTTTGGCTCAGTGAATAGAGCATCGGCCTGTGGACTCAAGGGCATGTACCTTGGTTGCGGGCACATCCCCAGTAGGAGATGTGCAGGAGGCAGCCGATTGATGTTTCTCTCTCATCGATGTTTATAACTCTCTATCCCTCTCCCTTCCTCTCTATAAAAAAAATCAATAAAATATTTTTTTAAAAAAAAGCTAGTGAATTCCTACATCCCATGACCTTATCGTTGACTATCTTATGTTCATATGACCTATGGATACACTAAGGTACTAAGGAATCTTAATATCAAATCTACAGTAGGCCCATACCCACAGCCTTACTATATGAAGTTTGCTCTCCTGCCAAATTGATATTAAATCTGAAGAAATCATTGACTATAAAAATGTATCAGCTAATTACAAAACAGTAGATTTAATCTCTGCATGACAGCTGGGTCTTAAAGAGCTGATTGAACTCTCTCACTTTGCCATTGAGAAAACTGAGGGACCAAGAAGAGATGTTTTCCAATTCTGGGATTAGAAAACAGTCTACTACTTTTTGCACAAGTCTTCTGTCCTTCCTGGATTCACATTGGAAGGCAATTGTTCAGGATCCGTTACTATGGACTGAATTGTGGACCTGCAAAATTCATACGGTGAAGCCCTAACTCCCAGTGTGATGACAGTGGAGATGGTGTTTTGGGGAGGTGATTAGGTTTACATAAGGTCATGTGGCTGGGGCCTCAGATGGGATTAGTGCCCTTATAGGAAGATACACCAAAGAGCTCCCTTTCTTCTCCTCCTCCTTGTTCTCTTCCTCCTTCTACTTCTCTCTTTTTCTTTTTTTCTCTCTCTCTTTCTCCCTCCTCCCCCACCCCTCTCTGCCATGTGATGACACAGCAGCAAGAAGCTGGCCCTCTGCAAGCCAGGAAGAGAGCTTTAGAGTTCTAAAACAATGAGCAGGGTGTTTGGCTCTGTTGTAGCTTTCCCGTGATTTTTCCAGGGATGGTTCATGCACCAATAGTAGCTATCATTTAAAATTTACTCTGCTCATGGGCATACCTCGCATTTTAGTTATGGGAAGAATATAAGTTGTTTATTAAAAACAGTGGAAGTTAATTTCAAACTTTTTTGAAAAACAATAGAAATTTTTGTATTTCATACAATTTTATCACTTGAAAATGGTCCATAATTTTGCTTCATAAGTACATGTAAATGGACATTTTAGCTTCATATATGTATTTAGCTTTAAGCATTATATCAGTAGGAATGTGTCATAATAAATGTTTATTATTTTTGTGGTATTTATTCCATGGTTGCAGACATATGTCAAAAATGACCAAACTATACACTGAGTGGCCAGATTATTATGACCACCTGATATTTGTAGGCAAATTAGCTATAATTTCGCGCTGAAGCTGCTAGAGGGCCAGACCATTATAAATAGGGAAGCAGGTTGTTTACCACAACAGTAGAAGTGATTTTTTTTCTGAAGATATGGGTAAATAATGCGATTTAGCAGACTTTGAACGTGGGAGATATATATATATATATATATATATATATATATATATATATATATGCTGTATACTTTAAATATTTTCAGTATATTGTTTTTCAATTTTACCTCAATAAAGTCTTTTTTAAAAATCCACAGAGAAAGTTCACAGCAAGGGTGTAGTTTCCCAACACTGCCAATCTGTCCCATCAGGGTATTTGCATTTTGGCTTTGGTTTAATTCTCACTCCTGCCACTGATTTATTTCAAAAGATGATTAAAGTCCAAATTCATAAAAAGAATGTTTTATCACCCACTCACACAGAGAGAATATTCTCAAGAAAGTAAATATTCTGTAATTTTGCCTTACTGTCTGCAGCTTTGTCTTGCTGAGTTCAGTCAGCCTGCATCTGAATGCTCAAGGTCAAATCATATGCATATTAAAGATATTATCAGTCTCTTTATCTTTTATTATTAAAATGGCTCATCAAGTATTAGACTCAGAATATGAAACACGGTTGGACCAAGGCAGAAGAAACCAACCAAGTTGAACAATTATGCTTAATTGTAAGGTCATATCTATATAATTAAAATCACATTAAGTGCTATTTTATGGGCATAAATGGGACCTTTATTGCATTGACTTTATGAAGATATAGATTCTTTAACATATAGAAACCTCCTCTAGTAACTGAAACATTATTGAGCTCTCAAGAATAAGAATGAAAGTAACTGTAAAATACCCAGCCCGTGTGGTCTCCGGGTCAGGGCACATGTCTGGCTTCCAGGCTCAATCCCCAGCAGGGGGCATGCAGGAGGCAGCCAATCAATGTTTCTCTCTCATCAATGTTTCTATCTATCCCTCTCCCTTCCTCTCTAAAATCAATAAAAACATATTTTAAAAGGTAATTATAAAGCTATACTGATTATAGTATACTAGAGGCCTGGTGCACAAACTCGTGCACAGGTGGGGTCCCTCAGGGTGGCCTGTGGGGATCAGGCCAAAACCTGCAGTCCAACACCACCTGTAGCTCCTACCTGCCGCTCCCGCTCATCCTGGCCCCACTGTGCCTGCCTCGGGCTCACGCCCCATCAGTCCCAATCAGGAGAGGCTCGCACCATCACAGCAGCGCTCAGCAGCCATGAGCCCTGCATCTGGTGGCCTCCTGAGGGGAGTGGCCTGCAGGATCTGGCCAAAAACGGCTTTCCGACATTCCCTGAGGGGTCCCAGATTGTGAAAGGGTGCAGGCCAGGCTGAGGGACCCCACCAGTGCACGATTGGGCCCATCTCACTCAGTCCTGATCTGCTGGACCCCAGCAGCAAGCTAGCCTACTGGTCGGAGCATCTGCCCCCTGGTGGTCAGTGCACGTCATAGCGAGCAGTTGAGCGGCCTTAGCATATTACGCTTTGATTGGTTGAACAGTCGACAGGTCACCAGACAACTGGACACTTAGCATATTAGGCTTTTATTATATAAGATATATTTTACAGTCTTTTGCAATTTATAACATACAGTAATCCTCAAAGGGTATGTTTCAAGAACCTAAGTGGATGCCTGAAACTGTAGATAGTACCATTTATATACTATGTTCTTTCCTACAGATGCATGCCTATGGTAGAGTTTAATTTATAAATCAGGCACAGTAAGAAATTAATAACAGCTAATAATAATAAGATAGAACTATTATATCAATATACTACACTAAAAGTTATGTGACTGTGGCATTATCATGTAAAATGAGGGTTACTTGAACATAAGCACTGCAATACGATGAAAGTCGATCTGATAACCGAGGTAGCTACTGAGTGACTACATGGTGGGTAGCATATAGAGGACAAATATGTTAGACAAAGAGATGATTCACATCCCACTTGGGAAGAAGCAGGGCAGCACGATATTTCATCATACAATTCAATGTCACACTATTTAAAATTTAGGAATTACTTATTTCTAGAATTTTCCATTTAGTATTTTCAGGCTGCATGGGTAACTGAAATCACCAAAGGTGAAACCACAGATGGAGGTGGACTACTATACTATATTTTCATACATTTTATCACATTAGAAAATGAGTGATGACTCTATAAAGTGACTTGAACTTTGTGGCAGAGGGCAGCATAACGTAAAACAATTTATTTCTCTGTTTCATACTCATATAAATTGTTGCCATCACACAAGTCTTCCTTTGCCTAGTTATTCCAAAGTCTTTGTAAAGAAGACCTAATCAAATAGAATGTGCCAGCCAAAGCATGCAACATACCTTATGGAAACTTTGGAGAATAAAAATCACCAAATTCCTTTATTTTTAAATAAACTTTTTGAAAACAGTTTTAGATTTACAGAAAAGTTACAAAGATATTATGGAGAGTTACCACCTATTCTACACCCAGTTTCCCTTATTGCTTGTATATTAGTGTTATACATTTGTCACAACTAATAATCCAATACAGATACAGTATAATAATTAAACTCATACTTAATTCAGATTTCATTCATGTTTACCATATTATCTTTTTCCTTTTCCTGTTATAGGATCCAACCCAAGATACATATTACATTCAGTCCTCATTGTTCCTTGGTCCCCTCTGGTTTGAAAGTTTATTAGAATTTCCTTGTTTTTCACAACCTCAGCAGTTCTGAGGCGTACTAGTCATATATTTTGTAGAATGTCTCTTGGTTTGGTTTTGTTTCATGTTTTTTCTCTGAAGCTGAGATTATGGGTTTGTGGGAAGAAGACCACAGAGTGGCATTCTTTTTTAAATTATTATTATTAATTTCAGTGAAGAAGGGAGATGGAGAGAGTGATAGATCAATGATGAGAGAGAGTCACTGATTGGCTGCCTCCTGCACACCCCCAACTAGGAATCGAGCCCACAACCCGGGCATCAAACTGTGACCTCCTGGTTCATAGGTTGTCAATGTTCAACCACTGAGTCATGCTGGCTGGGCAGAGTGCCATTCTTATCACATCATTGCCAGGGTACCAGGGGTCCTCAAACTACGGCCTGCGGGCCACATGCAAATACAAATATTGTATTTGTTCCCGTTTTGTTTTTTTACTTCAAAATAAGATATGTGCAGTGTGCATAGGAATTTGTTCAAAGTTTTTTTTAAACTATAGTCTGGCCCTCCAACGGTCTGAGGGACAGTGAACTGGCCCCCTGTTTAAAAAGTTTGAGGAGCCCTGGTACAAGCTATCAATGTAACTTAACCTGAAGATGTTAACATTGATTACCTAATTGAAATACCATTTGCTAGGTTTCTTCACTGTAGAGTTACTTTATTTTATTTTATTTTTTTTACCTACTCTTACTCTTTGGAAGCAAGTCACTAAGCACAGCTCACAGTTAAGGGGTAGGGTGTCAAGCTCCACCTCCTTGAGGGTTGAGTAGCTACTTAAATTATTTGGAATTCTTCTCTACAAGAGACTTATCTCTGTCTCATTTACGTATTCAATCATTTATTTATATCAGTATATATTAATGGATATTTATTTTATACATTGGGTTATAAGCCAATACTATGCTATTTATTTTACTGCTCAGATTGGTCCAACTTTGGCCACTAGGAGTTCTTTTGGTTTGGCTCCTATATCATTTTGACATATGCTCCCTCCTCCACGGTTTTGGATTTTTGAGCACTTTTTTTTTTTTAACTACAAGATGTTCTAGAGTATTCCTTGTCCCAGCTCTAGAATCAGACATTTTTTTCAAAGAGCTCTAATTCCTTTTACTAAATAATAGTACTACAGAGAAACAATCCTTTATTTGTATGATACAAGTCACTGTCGTATATCACCGGTGTCATTTCCAAATGAACACTGAAATAAATGGAACAGTTAGTTGTCCTACCGCGTTCTAGAGGCTGAAGGGGACCAACGTTTTGCCACTTCAAAATGTGCCTTTTGGAATATCAATTTTAAGCTGGTGCTTAGAAAACAAAAGACTCAGAAAGAACCTCTGACCTTCTTCCTTCTCGCCTCAGGGAATACAGGAAGGGAATCTCAGCTATTCACCTTAGCCTGTCTGAATTGAGTATGGAAGATAGGGAGGATCCAAGCAAAAATCTGTTTACCAGATTTCCCTCCGTGTCCCATTGTTTCTGGGTTTACCACAGGTTGTCTTTCTGTGAATGACCTTCCTCCCTTTGCAATCCCAGGTTCAAAACCCCCTTCTTCTTCACACAAAATAGCATATAAACCTCAACTGCCTAATGTGTCTTCAAATCTCATGTCTTATGGCACCCTCAAAAGTAATAAATTTGGGACATTTTCTCCTGTTAATCTGTCTCATGTAAATTTGATTACTAACCCAGCTAGAAGAACTTGGTAGAAGAAAAGTTATTTTTTGCACCCCCCCTAAGTCCTTAACAAAAATAGAAATGAGTGATGACCTTTTTGAAATTCATGATGGGTGTTTACATAATTCCCACTATGGTCTTCAGTAATCATTTAATTTTATCTTTTGAAAGCCTTAAGTAATTTATAATCAAATCAAAATTGAATAACAAAAACAATTTTTAATATATCAGTTGTTAGTTCAAACTTTCATTTTAATCTTCTAAACTCAGATTTTTACTTTGTTTTGTAACTAAAAGTTGTTACTCATGGCTGCCCCTCACTTTTAATACCTAACCTCCTGATATTCCCATACCTAGGATTGGTTTTTATCATGGAGTTTAAATATGAAAATGTAGATATATAAAAAGCCTAATTCAATCTAAATAATAAGTGTGGCTTCACTTTAAGTGCTTTTAAAAATACACTGCCACTTATATACAAAAAAGGATGAAAAATTCTGCACAGATGCAAATAGTCTCAAGGGCTTCCTATTTCACACATTTAAGTATGAGTTACAGACAAACTCCAATGGATAATGTTTCCATCGACAGTAGATAGAAAGTTCTGAACATTTATCCTGAGAACAATTATCTGAAATATCTAGGTATACTTTGAAATTATAAAACTATCTACATATATAAAACCCTAATATGCAAATAGACCGTAGAGTGGAACAAACAACCAGTCATTATGATGTGCACTGACCACCAGGGGGCATGTGCATAACATGGCGGGTACGGCAGCAGGTGGCAGAGCACGGAACATGGTGGGCGTTGGCCACAGCGGGAGGGTGGAGCAGGTGAGCGGGGTGCCAGACCAAGGCAGGCACCAGTCGCTGTCATCAGGGCAAGCCTCTGATGGTCATTGAAAATTCTTTGCTCCCAGGCACCATAGTCCTGCCCGGCCCTCGCATCTGGCTGCCAGCGCTGGAGATGCCGCTCGCACCCACTGCTGGTGCCCGGCGCCAGTCCCGATCACTCGGCACCATCAGCGGGTGTGAGCGGCAGCTGCCGGCCCGATCGCCCCTGAGGGCTTCTCCACCTTCCCCTGCTCCTGAGGGGCAATTGAGGTAGCAGCCACCACTCGCACCCGCTGCTGGCACTGGCCCCAATCACTTCACGCCACCAGCGGGTGCAAGTGGGGTCAGCGTTGTCAGGGCGTGGGAGCAGCAGCAGTGGGAGCAGGGGTGATAGGACGGAGAGCAGGGGCTGCGGAGGGAGGGGCCGGGTGGTGGCACAGAGGATGTGCCGAGACCAGCCCCTGTGCCCACCACAGCCTTGCAGCCCACGGTTCCTTTCAAGGTGCACGAATTCGTGCACTGGGCCCCTAGTGTGTAATAAAAAAAGTAATTTTAAACAACACTATAGAGTGATTGAGGCCTTTTAAAATTCAGCAAAAGTTAAATCTTGAACTACCTTGAAGTCAGATGATTACAGTTTTAAAAGGCATACATCATTGTAAACAGGGTATTTTAGAACCAAAATCTTCCGGAGGTAAAAGAGATCTTTGAAATTACATAGGCCCCTTTTACAGAAGAGGATATCAACCATTGGACCATGAGAAAGATGCTATTTTTAGTTTGTGTGCAGAGGAAGATTTGTGAAATGACTATGAAATCGATACCAAATGTGATTTGATTAGTGGTTGGGGCAACTCACTAATTTAGTTAATAAATAAAACCCTACTAGGGAAATATTAAAATATTCCTCAAAATAATATGTATTTGCTAGAAACTTATTGTTTTTGTTATTATTTTAATACTAGAGAACCGGTGCATGAAATTCGTTCACTTGGGGGAGGTCCCTCAGCCTGGCATGCGCCCTCTTGCAGTCCAGGAGCCCTCAGGGGATGTCCGTCTGACAGCTTAGGCCTACTCCCTATGGGCCTATGGGGAGTGGGCCTAAGTCAGCAGTCAGACATCCTTAGCACTGCCATGGAGGCAGGAGAGGCTCCCACCACTGCTGCTGCGCTCACCAGCTGTGAGTCTGGCTCAGGGCTTCTGGCTGACCAGCGTTCCCCCTGTGGGGGCACACTAACACCTGGGGGCAGCTTCTGATTGAGCGTCTGCCCCCTGGTGGTCAGTGCACGACATCGCGAGTGGTTGAGAAGCCGTAGCATATCATTAGCATATTACATTTTGATTGGTTGAACGGCTGACCAGATGACCGAACACTTAGCATATTGGGCTTTTATTATATAGCCTATTTTTATTGAGTTCAGAGAGGAAGAAAGAGAAACATCAATGAGAGAATCATTGACTGACTGCCTCCTGCATGCCCCCTACTGAGGATTGAGTCTGAAACCTGGGCATGTACCCTTGACTGGAATCGAACCCAGGACCCTTCAGTCTGCAGGCTGACGCTCTATCCACTGAGCCAAACCAGCTAGGTCAGAAATTGTTTTTGATCATAAAGTCCAGGTCTACTTATCTATTGCATACAAAGTAATTTCTCAATCAACCATCATAATTAATTAATTCTTTGAAATTCTATTCTTTTTAGCTCTATTAACATATAATTTGTAAGGGCACTAGGATGGAAGACTATAGGCCTAAATTATAGACTAATTTCTCTCAATAATTCCTATGGGCAGGTGATTTAACACTGCTCTGTCTGTTTCCTATTCTGTAAAGCACAGGGGTGAGTCTAAAGAGATCTGAGAGCCCTTCCAAAGTTAACATTCTATCATTCCATTCTTTTTACTTCTACTTTTTAAAAAATCATTTCACATTATATGTGTCTGTCTCCATGCATATATGTCCTCTGTGTGTGTGTGTATTTTCTTCTGGACTTCTGCTCTTTCTATAAAGAGAGCAGCTACCATTTAAAGAAGGAATTCATTCAAAGTAAAGAGCTTAGCTTCTAGGATATGTGATCTTGTAATCATGCTTCCTGATTTTATCACATTCACAATAAACAGCTGAAATACAGCCAGCAGCAAAAAACTAGAAAAGGAATTTAAAGAAATTAAGAAAATGTGCAATAGATTGCATGTCTTAAGCTATAAAAGTATAATAATCTCAAGAAAACTGTTATTTTTGTTTAATTTGATGTTGTCATGTTGCCATATGGTCTGTATCTGGCACTTGGTGATAGCAGGCAGCCCATTTCTTATCATTATTATTGTGAGCAGCAGGATGTAATGGCATGACCTAAACCAGCTAGGCACGAAGGCGTTAACTCCCTCAGTACTTAACTAGAATGCACACCATATGCATGTGTGTAATTAGCCTTATGCTTTTTATGTGCCGACCTTGAGTCATTTTCTTCTTTTTAAAAGATGTTAAAATTTAGTTTTGTGTTTTTGCAATAATACCATTTTTTTTTCAATTAAGAAATCTCAGTTACTTTTTTTTTTCATTCATCACCCTCTTATCTGAGTTCATCACTAGGAGAGAAAAATTGCTCCACATTATCTTGAGTAACATTTGGATGAGCGATCAGTCATCAACTGAAATTAACTTGAACATGCCTCCAATGAGATGAAGAACATTTAGGCATGCCAGCTGGAAGGCATTTACAGTTTCATTTTTCCAACTTCCTCAGAAAATCTTTCCAGTGCACATCTGTGAAGGTTTCATAATGATTAGAGTGATGGGAGCTTTTGTGTGGCA
The DNA here is from genome assembly GCF_000147115.1 of Myotis lucifugus. NCBI lineage: Eukaryota > Metazoa > Chordata > Mammalia > Chiroptera > Vespertilionidae > Myotis > Myotis lucifugus. Next base: position 4,464,316 of record NW_005871118.1, on the reverse strand, counting down.
TGAGGGCACTCAGAGCCATTTAATCCACCCTGAAGTGTCAGAAACTCACCCCAAAATTAAGAGCAAGAAGCTTTACAATCACACATAGCAGCTCTGCCCTCTGGCTTATGATTGATGCAAAGACTACTGCCAACTTTCTAAAAGGCAGCTCAGCGCATGCAAAATCTCCTTAGTGTAGCTTCAGTCCTCTAGAATTCCTCATCGTGATGATCATTAGCCTTCAAGCTGAAAGGACCCTCCAGATCGACCACCTGATCCAACCCTATAATCTGATCATTCTATACACCCACCTTGTAACAATGTGAGGACAAAGCCCTCCTCCAAGTACAATGCTGATTCCACTACATCAGGGTGTTTTCTTGGTTCGTTTAAAATTATAAATATATGAATTATGTTGATAAATTATTTTCGCATGTCAAGACTTTCATGAGTCATGATTATAAACCAAAGGTGATCTGCAAAGCAGTATAAACATACTTTTAACAGCACAGGAAATTTACCTTTGGTCACTGTGAAAACTGCATTTATACTGTGGTACATAGACTTTATAGTACACATATAGCTGATTATCGTAAGCAATGAACTAAAATTGTTTAAATTTTCCCTGGCTGGCCGCAGTAGCTCAGTGGTTGAGCATCTACCTATGAACTAGGAGGTCATGGTTCTATTCAGGGTCAGGGTATGGGATGTGAGATTAATCCCTAGTGTAGGGAGTGCAGGAGGCAGCTAATCAAAGATTTTCTCTCATCATTGATGTTGCTCTCTCTCTCCCTCTCCCTTCTTCTCTGAAATCAATATAAATTTTAAAAGACACCCAGTATGTGATGCCTGACACAAAGCAGGTGCTCAAAAAATAATAATAAAAATAAAGGAAAAATAAATTTTAATCTTGTAAAAAATAAGAAAATTATTTTATAGCTTTAATTATGTCAATATTCCACGTCAGATCTCTTTTGAAATTCATTTCTGTTTAAGAAAAAGAGGAATTTAGCATCACCTATTAAAATCAGATTGTAAAGATTGCAAAGAGCCTCAAAGTTTAATGTATTCTTTCCCCTGCTTCTAGGAATTCCCATACTTAAACTATTCCAGATGCATAAGAATCTACTAGGTTTTTAAATAGCTTCTCTAAATAGCTTTTTTTAAAAAAAAAATCTTTAAATCCTAATGAAGCCTTATAACATGGTGAAATCATATCTGGACTCAAATCCCACTTCTGTCATTTATTGGCCATATGATGTGGTAGAAAGCTCTCTAACCTTCAATTTCCCACAAAGACTGAGAAAATATAAGCAGCCAGCTCACAGAGTTATGATGAAGATTAACAGATAACCCCCTAGCTTGGAACCTAGCACAAGATTTGCTAAAAATAAATAAATAAAAAATAGTAATTCCCTGTTCAATGCTCAAAAATCTTTTTTCTAAAAACCAATCATCTGGTTATTTGCTGAGCACACAATATTCACAATACCAGAGTATATACCTTGGGAAAGCCAAATAAATATTACATATGGTGATGCCCTCAGAGCTAGAAAGACAAGGCATCTACATTCATGAACAAAGCAACTAATATGAGGTAGCATGATTACAGCCAAATGGATAGACTAGATACCAGATGGATAAGAATGATATCTAACCAGAAGTTGGATATGTCAGGAAAGACTTGAAAAACATCTAGGCTGATCCTTAAGAAATGAACAGAATTAAACAATATTCACAGAAGTAATGTAAAAAGGACTGGGTTGGGGCTTTATGGTTATTAAGAACAGCCTATGAACTTAGATTCCTTAGGTTAATATCCCAGCTCTGCCACTTACTAACTGTTGATTTGGGGCAAGTATGCCTTGATTTTTCTCACCTCTAAAATGAAAATCATGAACATGTTGTTAGAATTAATGCAGGTAAAACACATATTAATACGTGTTTTACATGTATAACAATAACTAGCACATGTATTAGTTATTGTTACTAATATTAACCTCTCCACACAGACCACTAAGATGCAGAATTCAGCTAGTAGTGAAATAGCTATAGACAGTTATGAATTTGCCTTTGCAACAAGTATATAAACACAGATTAGATAAATACTCAAGTTATAACTTATCATGGATGCCAAGCCATAAAATATATTTTTGACATGGGATGAAACCAAGAACAGAGGACATTGTTATACATGATGAGGTGTTTTATAATATAATTAATACAAATATATTTATATGTGTGTGTGTGTCTTTAGGGCCCAGTGGTTCTCAACCTGTGGGTTGCAAACAATGAAAATACATCCTGCATATCAGATATTTACATTATGATTCATAACAGTAGCAAAATTACAGTTATTAAGTAGCAACGGAAATAATTTTATGGTTGGGGGTCACCACAACATGAGGAACTGTATTAAAGGGTTGCAGCATTAGGAAGGTTGAGAACCACTGCGGCAAAGATAAATGGCAACATACGCTTAAGCTAAATATTAGTTTTGCACTCCTAAACAATATGTAACAGTATTTTCCTTCAATGTTAATAGTGATAACTACCCCCCAAGTGACAAAATAGTATCAAAACACTGTATTAAAATCAATAATACTCATCTAAAATATATGTTTTTTAAAAGCAAATGGAAAAATAAATCAGTTCAGGCGGGGGGAAAAAAACAAGGTTATTATTTAACCTTTTATTGTTTTAAGTTTCTTTTTGAAACACTGATTTCTATTTAACCCTTAATTGTATCTTCTTATTGAACTTGTCCAGATAGCAGAAAAAAATTCTGTTATTATATTTTACTAGAGGCCCAGTGCACTGGTTCATGCACCCGTGGGGTCCCTCAGCTTGGCCTGCACCCTCTCACACTCTGGGATCCCTTGGGGGATGTCAAAGAGCTGGTTTCAGCCCGATCCCTGCAGGCCAGGCTGAGGAACCCCACCGGTGCATGTAAAATCTTTGGTTAATCTCTTCCATCCTCCATCCTTCTCTCTGAGATTCATCAGTCTATTCCATGTTTCCATGTCTGTGGTTTCCACTTCTGTGTTGAACATCTGCCCCCTGGTGGTCAGTGCATGTTGTAGCTACTGGCCAGTCAGCTGGTCAGCCAATTGCTTAGGCTTTTATATATATAGACTAGAGGCCCAGTGCACAAAATAGTGCACAGGTAAGGTCCCTAGGCCTAGCCTGCGATCAGGACCATCTTCTGTCCACTCTCCAGTCCCCAGTCCCACCCCACCGCCACCCACCTGGTTCCCCATGGTTCCCCATTTGCCATGTTGCAATGGGAGCCTGTGGGCCGGGGGGACGGACTGAGAGGTGGTCAATGCACCTCATAGCAACTTGGTCAAGCAGTTGTTCCGGTCGTTATGCCATTATGGTCGCTGGGCTTTTATTATATAGGATGGGTGCTACACCTTAACATGTTCTTCCTTTCTAACATATTAACATTCAGAAACTTTAACACTTTACTCCTAAAAAAGAAAACTGCTCTCTAGTTTATGTCCTAAAGATTTGTACACCTGCTACCTATTATTTTCAAAGAACTACCTCCAATGGACAATTAGTTGAATACATAAAGAATATTAACTAATCCCCATTATAAATCACTTCTCCACATTTCATTTCTTTTGCTTTTAAATTTTTAGGATGGAATTTAGGTCATGCTTAAGATTTTTATTTCTGTGTACAACTCCCATGTTAATCTAGCAACTATAAGTCATGACAAAATCTCACAATGGTCCAGTGAAATCTTCCACCAAAGGAATTGCATGGACAGATAAAATCAAAATTTTCCATATACCATGTTAAACACCTAGGCCTTTACAATCACCCTAAGCACATGAAAATCCCTGTAAAGGTAGCTTTAATTTATTCCAGGTTTAACTTTTTTAGCTCACTGTCTCTCAAACTCTTCAGTCATGGAAATTTTTCTCGACACACCTATTAACATTTTATAGAACATGTGTCCTGTAGAACACATCTTGGGAAGCATAATGGCAAACACAGAGCAGTACTTCACATATCCAACGAAGCTATCCTACAAAGTACAAAGCATAGACCTTGAAGTGCAAGCAGGCCTCAGAAGTAGCTATAAGTAACATAGCTGTACAAAGCAACTGCACCTGAGTCTGTGAATGAGCTCCCCTCGGTTCTTCACTTACACTACTGCCTCCTGGAGGTGTACAGAGAGGAGACCAAACAACAGCATGCAGACAAGCACAAGAGTACAGCCCAGTGAGATTGTTTACAGACAGGAAAAAAAGTCCTATACAAAACAGTAGACGTTGAGGGTATATTCCTGGATTAAAAACCACAAGAATTTATATTAATAATGCTAACACTAATTTTTCCAGAGGGAGTCATGTCCAACATAACAAGTACATAAAGGAATATAAAATATATTTCAGAAAAGTTTCTATGAAAAATTAAAGTTAAATGTTTTGATGCTTAATAAAATTCATCTTTAGGGGATACCTTGCTCACAGATGATAGGAGAAAGTCCCTAAAAACTATGTGGTAATTATCTTACCCTGGAAAGAAGAACTGTGAGAATCACACTAAATATGTTTTGACTTAGACACTGAATATAATTAGTTTAGAACATACAGTTTAAAGTAAATGTGTCAGAGAAAACTCTGCACCCATCTGTAGATGCTAACCACAGAAATACTTTACTCCTCGTGCTATTAAATTAATCTATACTAAAAAAGACGGTTTCCCCCATGAAAAGGAGTTTGTCCTTCTCCTCACTTCTAATGAGGCAGATGTAGAATACGGCTGTCAGATTCAGCAACAGAAGCAGATGATGCCCAGTTAAACTGGGATTTCTCTGAAATTCTCTGCAAACCTAATTTAACTAGTCTTCATGTGTTTTTATATGGTTCCTCTACTCTATGTATAAAATATACTATGGATATGAAAAATTCCAAGTTCATAGGGTATCTTGGGGAAGAAGGAAAACTAAGTTATTGAATGCTTTAACACAGAAATAGGGAAAAGAGATTCTAACATGGCTAACCCCTGGTCACTAGTAAAGGCTCAGCACAAATTTTTTCAGGTGACACCTGAAACCAAACCTCACTCTGTTTTGTCCTCAGGACAGGAATCTTTGCCATGGCCCAGCAAGGTCTGAGCTGTGGTCCTAGAGAAATGCCTACCACGGCCTCAATTTCCACTGACAACCAACTTGGGAGAGGGGTTTCAGTTAGGAAAATCGCTGGGAACACAGGCGGGGATATGGTATAAATACACTCCTGTTTTGGGAGCCTGGATGTATGATCACTGAGGTTACCCACTTAGCTGTGTGGAGTTGAGTGGAAACAATCAGATGTTCCCATGAGCCTAGATACAGGCTAAGACTTAAACTGAGTAAAATCCCCTGGAGAAACCAAAGCCAAAATGACTGCAATCTAGGTGAAGACAAATGACCACAGGGATCCCTGTGACACCCTGGACACCAAGATTCATGCCTATGACTAGACAGTTGAATATAATCATGTTCTTGAGAAAATTCCTTCAGTGAACTTATTTGTAAAATGGATATAACAATGGCACTTCCCTCATAAAGTTGTCATGAAGATTTAATATGGACCTAGAATAGTGCCTGTCCATAACAAGCCTTCAGTAAGTGCCTCTCGTTTTCACAATAAGATTTTCCTCTGTTCTAGTCTCCATTTAACCTGGAGCTTCTCCAGAAAAGATAATCAATTGTCTAAAGCCAAAGTGACTTTCTTAAAGCAACAACATCATTTGCAGGATTGACCTCACTGAAATGTTTTCTATTCTCATGGCCTGAGGTATTTTAGTAGCTTCAGAAGAATTTTCACAAACAACGATTTAAGTTTTTAAATATTTGTAAAGCCTCAGGAATTTATAATTCAATGTCCTGACTAAATAGGGACTGGATCTTTCATGCTGGTTAGCAAACTTCCCCGCCCCCCCCCGCCCCCCTCCCCCACACACACACACACCATAGTCACAGAGGTCAAGGAGAGATCAAAGCAAAAGGCAGATCACTCTAGATTGGTAGGCTCCAGGCTTAACAAGAAAGAGAACTTACTCAGGAGGCTTGTTATGGGGTGGCTAAATCTCTACACCCAACTGCCAGAATCTTAAAGTGTGCATAGAGGACTTAGCAGGGTTCAGTCACATGTGCCATCCAGAAGGTCTCAACAACACATCACTCTCTCAAGACTGTTTCACTGAAACAGCTCCTGCTGTGGGGACAGTGGGCAAAATGAGCATGCCAAGGACAGGGGAAGGGGTGTGAAGCTTCTGACTGCCCGGATCCAGCTTTCAGTCTAACCAACCGGTAGTCACACCCTCTCGATTACCTTCTACAACAAGCTAAAACAACCCCATAGCCCACAAGGATTTCCAACTTAGTTGTCAAGTTAGAATCAGGAATACAATTGCCTAATTAAAGACTTCTGACTTGGACTGCCCTGAACTCTCAGGTAACGTAGATGCACTGGCCTCTCTGCAAGCTGGGTGACTGTCTTTGGAGGGACCACGGACACCCACTTGCTCAATGGAATGCATCTACTCCTTGCCCTCCCACCAGGCCTCCCTCTGGGCTGTGGTATCTGAGCTAACTCAGCCTGGGTGAGTGTCAGAGAAAAGGGCAGATGGTTCTTTTAAGCTGCTGCTTAATGCAGGGTACTGAAGAAGGGCCCTTACAAATGGTCTAGTCTCATTTAATATTTATTTGGCATCCTTTTGAGTTGAAGAAATAGTAAGTACTGTGACTTTTATTCCTTTCTTGTTTCTGAAAAGCCTTTCATTAAGCATTGCCTGACAGCTTTTAAAAACTAACTAGGAGAAGTTGAATGAGTTAATGGAGATCCAACTATCCCTTTTTACCCCTCTCATACTCTCATTTTTCTGTAGTCAAAGTTTTAAAATTGAGACTTCCACGTTGGTGCACCTCTGACGAAGAAGGGCAAGCCCTTACCCATTCTATTTCAGCACTCCATTATTCATTTGGATTGGCTGTTCTCTTAATTAACACCTTGTCTATATTTAGTGAAAAAGTCCAGAGTTGGGAGCTAATACCAAAAACGGAATTTCTTTCATGTGAATTGCCACACTCAAAACAGAAATGATTTTACCTAAGACATCAGCCCAATAATGTCTTAAAAATGCACTTGAAAGTTATATCTTCTGATTGTTTAATTATTAATTATCCACATTGTACTAGGCAGAATGGCTTTATTTCTCATTGCTAGTAATTTACATAGAGAAAAATTCAAGTAAACAAATATATTTGTTGTTAAAAGGGGAGGCTACAAAGGCAAGATGGATACTGGTATTGCTTATAATTATAAGCCACCTAAATGAATACTCATTACTAGTATGTAGAAAGAGACTACACATTTAACTTCCAGTATAAAAGATGCAATTGAGTAACCAAAATACTCTCATGCTTTCCTTGGGTCACTAATACAATACATTTTCATAGCACATTAGTTGAAAGAGGTGCAAACAGCAGCCAGGGGGGAGACTGTTGGAGAAGCATTTTCTTTTTTGCTGTCGGTTTCTGCCCTCGGGATATTCACACCTCAGTAGAGCCCCTTTAAGTCTACACTATTCATAACATGCCCTGTGTCTCACAGGCATTAAGATATTAATGGCTGTCTAATCCTCCTAATTAGCTTGACTGATTGGCAGGGGTCAGAGCAACATCGGGAGTCTGGCAAGGTTACTTGCAGAGAGACACTTTATTGTTCTGCTTATCACTTATTAATTACTGCTAACGGTCACGTCACAGTGATCTAGTTCAAGACAGTGGAACTACCATCCTTGTACTTTGCCTGTACACATGATTTTTGTTTTCTTCTGTATGATTTTTTATTTACCCATATACAATTTTCAGATCTGGGGGCAAGATTGTAGTATTTGGGAAAATTCTGGAATTGTAGAATAAATGTATTTCTGCTTTGCAAAATAATATATTGGTAACATTTGAGTCAAAGAAAAATGATATAAGTGATATAGAATGACCTTTGCTTGGTTTCATTCACTGGAATAGAAATTTTCTTGTAAGGAATTCAAAGCATGCTGTGTTTACAAACCTTGAAATAGATGAAAGTGTCATCCTCATCCTTTCTCAGAAACAAGGAAAAGTCTTTTATGATTAAGTGATTTTACTGATTCATGATTTTACTGAATCAAAAATTGATTTCCATTCTCTAATTACTTGAGATAGTTGTTAAGAATTCTTCTTGCCCTAAGCTGGTTTGGCCCAGTGGATAGAGCATCAATCGGTCAAGGGTACATGCCTGGGTTGTGGGCTTGATCCCCAGTGTGGGGCATGCAGGAGGCAACCGATCAATGATTCTCTCTCATCATTGATGTTTCTATCTATCCCTCTCCCTTCCTCTCTGAAATCAATAAAAATACATTTTTTTTAAAAAAAAAAGAATTCTTAATTGGGAAAAAAGGGAGCAAATCAACCATGCTTTACTTCACTGATAAGAAGAGTAAATATACCTAGAACAATATGATGACTAGAAAATCACCCTGAATTTTGAGTTAGTTCTTATAAATAACTGGTAATTTTTCATAGAACAACAGATATATCTGATTCCTTGTGAGAGACTGAATATGCAGACAATTGTCATACCACATATTAAAGTAAAACCCTAACCCATAACCTGCTGCAAACCAGACTTTTGTAGCAATAGGCCCCAAACAGTCAGACCTGATTAGTAACTAACAGCTTCCCTCATTTTGCCCCAATTTCCAACTTAGGACCCATGAAATAAAGTCAAATATGCTCCCCTAATCAATCTTATAGGATGCTCCACTTCTATATAGTTAGCTGGCACCAACAGATCTCCAATCAGGGCATTCCTGATGCCTTCCCTTTTTCCCACTATGAAGGTTTTCCACTCCCCTGCCTGCCTTTGAGTTTCTGCCAAAATGCAAATGATGGTGGCAGACTTTCTTGTTATATAACCACCTCTGAATAAATAGCCCTTACTTGTTCTTATTTGAGTACTCTTCACTTATTTCCACATTTGGAATAGGCTATATTTTTCAAAGCCATATTCTTAAAATTTATGATTCTATCAATATATTTTAATATGACTCTTTGGACAACCTCCCTAAGTTAGTTGCAACTTCCTAAGAAACATGATCCAATCATATCCATAATTTGCCAAATAGGAGAGTGATTTTTCACCTAAAAGTAATTAAAACTATTATTTTAAACAGAATACTCCTAGTATACTGAGTACGATGTATTTAATAACACTGCAAAATAGAACCCAGTTATGTTAATTACATCTAAAAGGATGAGTCAGATTAAAAATAATCTTTCTGGAGAAATTTTTCAAATGTAGAATAATAAAGTGGGAGGACATATGCTAAACATTGAGGCTTTTGTGAGCATCCTAGCTTTCTTAATCATGAAGAGAGATGAATATTAAACCTAATTTCAAACCCTATAGAAATGCATAAATTAAAAATATATAAGGCAAAAATCCCTAATGTGAGATAGCTCTAACTTATAAGCACAACTGCTTTGGGGCTTGGTAATTAATATTACATTGAGCAATTACTATAGGAAAGCCACAAGCACAGGACACATCCACACCCATGCTTTACCTAAAGTTAAAGAATCCTATATAATAAAAGCCTAATATGCAAATCAACCAAATGGGGGAATGACCAGCAGAACGACCAGTTGCTATGACACGCACTGGCCACCAGGGGGAAGACGCTCAATGCAGGAGCTGCCCCTAACCCACAGGCCCCAGGCCAGCCAATGCGGGGGCCAGCGGAGAGCCCCCCCAATCGCCCGGCCGGTCGCCCCGCAGAGGGAGGTGACCGGCGATGGCAATGGGGCGTGGGGCTGGCAAGCAAGTGGCGCCAGACCAGCCAAGGTAGGTGCCAGCAGGAGCCCCCCAATCGCCCCACGAGTTGCTCCACAGATCAGCCCTGATCACCGGCCAGGCCTAGGGACCTTACCTGTGCATGAATTTCGTGCACCGGCCTCTAGTATAATAATAACACTAAGAAAGAAGAAACCTTTCAAGGACACAATGATCAAAGTTGAAACCATTTATCATCCTCAGGAGCTCTGTCTTTCCACTTGGTTCTGTATTTAAATAAACCACCAAGTATGTTAGTACAGAATACTGGAGCTCAGAAATATACCTAGTTCCTGTCTAATCGGTGCATGTTGTGAACATGTCTCTTAGCAGATATCCTGGGAACACCAAAGCTCTCTTAAAAATACGTTACAAACTAGGCTTCATTGGCATCAATAATACCAAATGTTCACCTGTTGATTTTCTAATTTAATTGCCACAAAATTATTTTTAATTTGATATATTTTAGTTTAATATATTTAAGAATTTGATTTTCTTATTTATAGAAAATCAAATTCTTTCAAATATATTCAATCCTATAATCAACAATTACTCTAAGTGATGTGAATAAATTTCAATTTAGTAAATTTATTTCTTAAGAAAAACTCAAAAATGCACAGCTAATCCCATCTGTTCAGGTGAAACATTTGTATGAAACATCAATATTAATTCCCTGAAACTCACAGCACAATTATAATATGGGATATCTAGTCCACCATTAAAATGGGAATCAGCCCAGCCAGAGTGACTCAGCAGTTAAGTGTCGACCTATGAACCAGGAGGTCACAGTTTGATTCCCGTCAGGGCACATACCCGGGTTGCCGGCTCAATCCCCAATGGGTTACTGATCAATGATTCTCTCATCATTGATGTTTATATATCTCTCTCTCCCTCTCCCTTCCTCTCTGAAATCAATAAAAAGTAAATATTAAAAAAATGGGAATCATAGTGAAGGTCATTTTGGAGCTACCAGAGGACTAAGAGAAGAACAAATCTCTGTTAATTTAATTCCACCCCGCTTTTTATACACTGCCATCCCCGTATTCCTTTCCAGGATTTCATTTCCACTTCCTAGATGGTTTTATTTGAAGAAAAAAAAGAAAACTATAATGAGTCAGTGAAGTGTTGTTATTACAAGACACAGACATAAGTTTAATTTTTTTGTTTCCTAATCTTATTTAAAAATAAGCAAAATAAAATAAGATTTATTTAGCTTTTCTTGGTCAAATTCTGGTAAGTCCGATGGAAAGGATGGCTAAAAGCAAACAGAAACAATTAACATCACAGTGAATCCTTAAGAAATAATCTGCATTATCTCCTATGAACACTTTCTCTAAAAGCTTCTGGAAATGACTTTCCAGTTAAAAAAAAAAAAGGAGTTAGCCAAGAAAAAGAAAAGACATGAAACTGAAGATCCAATAAAAAGAGAAGAGACAAAGGAAATCCCAGTAATGATGGTGAAGGCGACATCAGGATGGCATCTAGGACACAGGTGTACAGAGAAATCTAGGAGCCCTAATGAGAAATGTCTCTGGAGAAAAAAAAAGAGAAAACTGACGACTACCTGAGGCAACCAAACATCTTGAGAAATGATTTAGACCAGAGGTTGACAAACTACAGCCAAGGGGGTCAAATCTACAATAGCAGAGTTGAGTAGTTGTGACAGGAACCACAGGTCTTAAAGGACTACAAGTCTATAAGATTTATGGTTCTTTGTGGGAAAAATATTGCCAAAAAGATTTGAGATTGAATTAACAATAAGTACATTAGGAAATGAAGAAAAAGAAGGTAAGAAATGATCATTGACTCCAATGAAAACAAATGGTTGTGTAGAAAAAGAAAAAATAATAATTGACTACATGGCTCAGCTGTGAACTGCATTTCATAGTTACAGTAATATAAATGTTGAATATTCATGGAAGCAAAATTACCTTTGGGGAGAATGGGGAGGAATGGGGGAAAGAAGATAGCTCAATCCTTGTCACACATAAGGAAAATTCAACAGATAATGGCTAAAACTGAAAAATCAAGGAGTAACAGTTAAAAGTATGTTGTTTAGACACATGATACCAGGAGAGTCGGCTAAAGGTGGTAAAAGGGTTGCATAAGGGGAAAAGAAAAGAAAGAAAAAGAGTAGACCTTGTTTTGTTAACAAACTTTGTACAATTCTTCTACTCTTAAGTTATGTGCATATATAATTTTGGGGAAAAATTAAAAACAAAATAATTGGGGTCTGGCATAATATAAAAACCACTCAAAACAACAGTCATTTTAGAAAGTTTTCAGCCTGGACAATGTGCTGCCCATGTGCATTCAATTCCACCACTAATCCTCAGTAAGAACAATTATCCAAAATGACTAATTCACATGATCTTTGCACCCTAATGAAAAACATTTACTGCTATACAATAATGATTAAGTCCCACTGATTCCATGGTGCTTTCAATATGATATACATTCTGGAAATTATTTCTCTAAGAAGTCTCAGATAATGCTAGAAGTTATTTGTGTTGATACTATAAGATAATGTTTATGTTTAACTTCTCTGCCTACAAAATGAAAAAAGGGGGGAGGGGAGGAGGAAGGAGAGAGAGAGAGAGAGAGAGAGAGAGAGAGAGAGAGAGAGAGAGAGAGGGGCATAGCCTAAGATTACTGAAATAAAAGATAAATAAAAATTCTTTGGTGCTAGGTAACAAATTTTAGAATACTATACAAAAATAATGTTTGTTATAGACTGAGAAAAGTATTTCTGGAGCTATTCTCATTATCTCCTGACGTTTAAAAGATTCATACGCTATTCTATACAACTAGACAGAATGCCAAGCTATCACCAAAGCTTTCTTGTTTTCTGAAAAGTAGTTAGCAATTTAGAATATTTTTCCAATAATCACTGCAGTTAGTTGGCTTATACTTAGTGCTTTTAATTTTCACTTTGATAAATAAATAATATGAATGCTATTAAGACTGTCTTCATGGAAAAGAAAGACATTCCTATGTATGATCATGGATATTGCACAAATTGAGTTTTGCTTTTGTTTGTGCATATATAATTCAAAATACCACTGCATTTTATGTTTTCTAATTCTTCTAGCAATAATCTGCCCTTTTCATATTACATCTAAGACTTGATTCATCAACTATGAGATCATTATTATTTGGGTGCCCGACTTCTAGAATGTAAGAGTGATAGAATACAATGAGTCTTGTGTTGAAAAACTTTTACAAGCAGTAAGGAATGCACATAATGTGAAAGAGGAGATGAGCTCATGCATAAAATGTATTAGTGTGAACTGAGGTATTGAAAATCGGTATGCCTTGATGTCAAATAAAGATCTTTATCTCCCTTCACTCTTTGAATGTAAGAACTAAAAGATTGAATGATGTGGTTACAGTCATCTGCAGTATAAACTGTCTAACTTTTAATACCTTTTGTCCAAAGTGACTAGAGTAATAAAAAAGAAAACGTATAAGAAATGGTGAGTGCTTTTAAAAGTATATTTTGTATTGTTTTCAGTGGGTTTTTTTAACTGCACCTACACAATATCAGCACATCAGAATGAAAGTTAAATTCAGTCAACCAGAAATGTTTGACTACATTACACCAAAAAATACAGATGGAGGATAACATATAAATTCTAAAGATTCACAGAACAGTTTTAAGTTTTATTTCTTGTTGTCCCTACCCTTTCTGCCTCTCTAGGCTCCCATTCAATACTTTATACCCTCTCTTTCTTTGCGACATAAAACTTTGAGAGATTGTTCACATTTATCCTTGAGCAACTTGAAAAAATTCTTACCTCTACTTTAGCTTCTTCTTTTCAGTCTATCATTCCACTTGCCAAGATTGATTTCACTGCTGAAATATCCCTTCATATCTTCCCAGTCACCTTCCCACTCAAAGGACACACCATTTTCCTGCTTTACATTAGAAAAGGAAAACCACCTAAAATAATATAATAATTCAAACCAACTCCCTTCTTTTGAACATGGAGGTTTCATCACTCAGCACTTGAGTCACCAGTTTTAACTTGCCCATGATTTTGAAATTCCTATCATTTCAGTTATTGAACTGAATCACCTTATTTTGAGCTTTAATCTCAAGATTTCCTTTCTTGGGGATTTCTCTCTGTTTTTTCCTCTTGGCTTCTTCATTTGACTTTTAATCCATTACCTTTTTTTATCTATCTATCTACCTATCTATGTGTCTATCATCTATTTACTTAATCTCTGGCTCCTGTGTGGCCCTTGGATCCTCACTGGTCACCAATACCTTTTGTTTATTAATTTAATTATGAATTTATTAAATACTAATTGATTGCCTCCTTTGAGATACAGTGAGGAGTTCTTAAAAATCAAACATAGATAGTTCCAGGGGCCTCACAGAATAATAAAGATAAAGCTTATATTCATAAGACTAAAATACAAGTATATATACCAAAAGAGAGGTGCACAAAATGTGCGCTCTTAGTTAAGAAGAATTACTAGGATAGGAGGAAGCTTGGGACCTAGAATGCGAAACATTTTCCAAGGAAAAAGTGAAGATGGATAGAACTGGAAAACCCAAAATATGTGCAAGTCTGAGGTGAGCAGAGGCACAGAGGGAAGGGGTTTGGAAAGGAGAGCGTTCCAGGCCCAGGAAACAAGGTGAGTCATATCAGGCTTAGAAATATGATATAAAATATTTGTTTGATTACAGCTCAGTCTGAAGGAAAAGATCAGTAAAAAGAGTAGCCACTCTCATGTTATTCCAGTTCCCTTGGTTTAAAAGTGTTAAGATATTTGCCCACATAAGAATCAGGGACTTCTGTCATGTAAAAAAACATTAGTTGGAACTAGTATTGTAATCCACATGACAGTTATTAGGAAATTGTTTAACAGCAATGCCCACTTCCACAGCCTCCTGGAGATGTTCAATGGTGTTAACCGAGAAAGGGCCAGGGCTCCTCACAAATGAGGGATCTATTTTCAGTTTACTCCAAACAGGAACAGATTCTACTTCATGCTTAAAGCCCTTCCTCGCTTTTTCTACCTATTCAATCATTGGGAGCATTTCCAGAAGTAGTGGTGTGGGTATTGACATGTAAAATATGACTAAGGACTAAGTAAAGAGGTCACACATGTGAGGATAAGTGTGCCAGGAAGAAGACCCGGGATGCACAAAGGCTTAGCAGTGGGAGGGAGATGTCACTTTTAAGAAAAATCTCTACCTGATAAAGAGAAAGCAAGGGGCAGTGCGTGCCCAAATAAAACAGGAGATCAGAATGGGGTCTTGGCCAGCTTCAAGCTTTTGATCAATAGTTGAAGATCCATGAGAGAAAGACATAATTAGAACTGAGGTTTTGAAGACCACTTTGGCTGATGTGGAGGGAGACCACAGAAACCAACAAATAATACGAATCAGGATTTTCTTTCTTTCTTTTTTTTTTTTTTTTTTGGTTTCAGAGAGGAAGGGAGAGGGAGAGAGAGAAACATCAATGATAAGAAAGAATCATTGATCAGCTACCTCCTGCACAATCCCCACTGGGGATCAGGCCCACAATCCAGGCATGTACCCTTGACCAGAATCAAACCTGGCACCCTTCAGTCCACAGGCCGATGCTCTATCCACTGAGCCAAACCAGCTAGGGCTGTTTTTCTTTTTAAAAAACCTGGTTGTGCCCTGACCGGTTTGGCTCAGTGGATAGAGCGTCAGCCTGCGGACTAAAGGGCCCCAGGTTCGATTCCGGTCAAGGGCATGTACCTTGGTTGCGGGCACATAAAAGGGTGTGCAGGAGGCAGCTGATCGATGCTTCTCTCATCGATGTTTCTAACTCTCTATCCCTCTCCCTTCCTCTCTGTAAAAAATCAATAAAATATATATTTTTTAAAAACCTGGTTGTTAAAACATTTACCAGAATACTATTGAATTGGACTCAAAATGAGGAACACCTTCTCAAGTGTAATAGGAAGGAATAAAAAACTGATGTGTGCAGGTTCACGGAAATGTATAGGTTTAATAGTAGAAAATCAAGGTGGTTTGTATTTTCTCTGTGAAGAAGATCATCCACTAAGAGTGAGGGGACAGGTATGGTGTTGGTTGTTTGTGGGGAAGACCATCATCACTTAGTATAATTCCTGAAATAATAAGGATTCACTGGGTGATAGCTATTATAAACACATACACCCTTGACCATTCAGAGGTTGACCATCATTATTAAACAGCATACAATTCTTGTTACAGGGTGTGAATTTGGTTATTCTCAAAAAATCCTTTTCTTTTACAAGTCCAGAACGAAAGAACTTCTTCAATTATTATGAAATATATATTGCCTAATCAGATGGATTCTATTTGATTATTAGATTTAAGGTTTTCATGCCCCAAAATGGCACAACATAAACAGCTTCCCTTTGGAATTTGATGAAGGCTTGTTTTTGTCAAGGCACCTTGCAAGTTACTCTCTCTCACATTTTACCTCAATGACTCTGACAAGTGTAAGTGTGTGTGTGTGTGTGTGTGTGATATTTCTGTCGCCATGTATCTTTTTTTTCTTTAGTAATTACCCATAAGATCCTTAAAATGTAGGAGATCCTCTGCTTTTTACAGTGTGGTGAAAAAGGAAACAGAAAAGAGGGTAAGAGATGAAAGCCCCAGGGCAGATTTAAGAAAGAATTAAGATAAAGTTTAATCCCTGAGATCAGTAGGAAATTGGAAAGAGCAGAGCCGGCATAAACTGACTGAGAAGTGATATGGGGGCTCAGCAGGCGGTAGCCAGAGAATGGAGCCTTCTAACATCTGAAATCGTGCGTCACGGTTCCAGGTCACCAACTTCAACATTCCCTGGTGTCTGGGCCTCCCTCTTAGGATTTTATGGGCTCTGAAATAACCACATGACATATACGGCTGTTGAAGAGAGTGAAAAGAAAATGAAAATTTGCAAATGTATTATGTCATGTGTCATCACTTTAAAAAATAATTCAGTGTTTAAAAGTTAGACACATTTGAGTAAAAAATAATTTTTACTTATGTATGCCATTTCTACTAGATTTAGAGAGAGCAGCAATTCTTGGGAAAATATGTAGTTCTTAGTTCTGTAGACAGTTTTTCAATGCATTCTATAATCTTGTAAGCTAAGAAGATCTTATTTTCTCATAAAATAATGATTTAGCATTAGCTTCATAATTATAATTCAGAGAATTTAACACTAAGGAGAAAAAATAAGCTTTCTCTTCATAGGACTAAATTATCCCTAAGTTTTCTTCCGGGAACAAGTGTAGAACATATCTGAGTGTTTAAAATTATTTTTCCAGACAGTCTTTTAGAAAGAGGAAGGACCATGCTTTAATGATCATAGTAGCTATTTTTAGGGCTCCCTTAAGTAATTAATCTGATTCATGAATCAGACATATTCTGAAAAGTCTGAATTTCTGAGAATGGGGGTTCAAATAAGGATGTAAAAAAGAAAAACTTATTTGCAGGGTCAAAAGATTAGTTTCAGACATAAAGTAGAGATTTTGGCATGGCATTTAAGTGGAGAAATTAAGCAGGCATCTGGAAACACCAAAATGGGGATCCTGAGAGAGACCAGAGGGAATGTTGGTGTTTACACAGTGATTTGAGTTGGGGGGAAGGGGAAAGATATAGCTATGAACAAAAGGATTAGCCTTGGAGAAGACAGATAATTCTTTTCAATTGGCCACATCCATATAAGTGATAACAATGCAGAGAAGTTTTGAGATGGATAAGAAGTAAACAAAGATAATAGAAGTTGAGACCATCTGTTAGGCTTGGGATAGAGCGAAGATTAGAAAGAAATTTAGAAATAATAAAAACACTTCGAGCAGCATTTTGAGAAATTCAGTAATAAGACTTCTGCTTAAAAATAGTAAATTGTACATAGGAAATTTCCACCCTGAATCCCCATCAAACGACAATAAAGGAATGAAGAAGACAATAACATACAAGAGTAAAGGTAAGTAGAGAGGAGAATAAAGAGGTGATCAGAGATTTTAGCAAACATTTGAAAGCTCACAAGCAGATGGGTAGATAGTAACTGACTTAGAAATCTGGAGAAAATTGAAACATAATCTGGTGATGATAGAACTAAGAGGTACCCATATTGTTTCATTACAGTAAGTCTTGGGAATATAAAATACGGGGTAGTTCTGAGGCATGAGATGTGAGGTGAAGCTAAAAGAGAAAGACTGGCAGAAAGACTTTTTTCTTTTAAGAAGTTGGTCTCTGAGATCCCCCTCCACCACACAGAGCAGTCAGGTGAGGCTCCTGTCACCCCCGCAGGGCGTTTCTGAGGTTGGGGACATGACAGAGGCTTCTTACTGCACCAGAGGCAGCATGGTTCTGGTTCAGCTGGAGCAACAATGCCCAACAGAGGCCAATTCCACGGTGTGGCTCCGGAAGATGTTCCTGAAAGTTGAGCCTTAGCAACTGTTTGTCCATGAATCCGTGAGCTGATACAGAATATGTCATAGTTGTTCATTTTATTATTTGTTGTTAATCTCTTACTATGCCTAATGCATAAATTAAACTGTATCATAGGTATGTATTTAAAGAAAAAATATCTATAATAATAAAAGCATAATATGCTAATTAGACCGGACCTCCTTCCAGACAAATCTGTGGCTGCGAGGGAAGCCCGGGTCCTGGGTGCCTGCCTGCTGGTGGCTGGAGGGAAGCCCTGGTCCTGGGTGCCAGAGGGAAGCCGGTGCCCGCAGCCAGGGAAAGGAAGGCCAACTCTTGCACGAATGTCGTGCATCGGGCCTCTAGTAATATATATAACGTTTGATACTGTCTGGG
This sequence comes from Myotis lucifugus, assembly GCF_000147115.1. NCBI lineage: Eukaryota > Metazoa > Chordata > Mammalia > Chiroptera > Vespertilionidae > Myotis > Myotis lucifugus. The sequence continues at coordinate 4,445,668 of NW_005871118.1, read as the reverse complement.
TTTCAGGCATCCAAGAGGATTCCCGGAATGTACCATCTGTGGATAAGGGGGACGATTGTATACACAGTAGAAATGAGTGCATATAATCTACCAAAAGATTTGTAAACATATTTATAGCAGCTCTATTCATAATAACGAAAAACCAACACAACTCATTAAAAAGAGAATGGATAAATTGATGTATGTTTATACATTAGAATACCACATACCAAAAAAACAAACTACTGCCACACATAACAACTTGCATCTCACTGACATTGTTGAGCAAAAGAATACAGAAACACAAGAATACTTACCAGAAGATTCCGTGTATATGAAGTTTCAGAATAGCAAAACTAAAAAATAGACAACACTAATCTCCATGACAGAAGACAGAATAGTGGTCTGGGCTTCTGTAAAAGTTCTATGTCTTGATTGGGGTGCTGGATACAGAAAGTTTCACATCCATTGGGCTTTATTATGTTATATGTAGTGAGAGAGGCAGGAAGAGAGGGAGGAAGTAGAGGAAGGAAGGAAAGAAGAGAAAGAGGGAGGGAGGGAGGGAGGGAGGGAGGAAGGGAGCTAGAGTGGACTGGGTGGACTCTGTTGCTGGTAACCAGAACCCCTGACTAAAACAAGAGTAAAGAAGAAATGAATAAAGGTTGAATATATGATTAGATGGCAAGAATTTATAATGTGATTAAGTCTGCACATGCTCTAGCAACATCCATCAGATGTGAAGTAAAGTTAAAGAAGGAAGACTACCACTGAGTGCCTACAGCATGTGTTATTATGAAAGCACTTTTTATGTGCTTCTCATTTAAACTACATATTCGCTCTGGGGACAGGTATTACTTTCTTCATGTTTTAGAGTAGGTGATAGGTTTAGAGAAGTTAAATCATGTGTCTCAGAGAAAAAACTAGTTAATAGTAAACTAAAATGTGATTAAAATCTACCTGACATTAGTAACCATTTGCTTTCTTTATTTAAAATATTTTTTATGTTTTAGTTATAGTTGACATACAATGTTTTATTAGTTTCAGGTGTACTATGTAGCGATTAAGCTTCTATATAACTTATTAAATGACCATCCCTATAAGTTTAGTACCCAACTGACAGCATACATAGTTATTACAATATTATTGACTATATTCCTTATGCTGTACTTTATATCCCCATGAATCATTTGTTTTCTGTGAAACTCTGCTGGAAAAAGTAGGAAGCCTGGGCTTGGAGACTGGAAAAGCAGATATGATGGAAGGTCAGAGGACCATGGTAGTGTAAGGGAAAACTCTCCATTGAATTCAGTCAAGGTAGAAGTGAAAATCATCAGGAGATACATTGGAAAATAAAATTATTTTTAAGGACCAAAGGCCATACTTGATGTGAAGAGCAGATGAAGTACAGGAGGAGAAAGGTTAGAGTAAAAGTTTAGAATCTTGAATGTGGAAAAATCAAGAGTAATAAAAATGTTCAAGTGGTGGAGAACAGTTGAATATATGAATACTCAAAATAAATGGAATTTTACAAGCTTTTAAAACCAGATGTTGCAAATGTAGCACAGGCCTACACTTAGTCACAGTATGTTGGCAATAAATCAAGAGGAACATGCCAGAAATTACAGAGTATCTCCTAGCTTCATGTCAAAAAGGAACAGGCCTGGTCTGGTAAACTTGAGGTTCACATGCAACCATGGGAATTGTGAAGGACAGCTTACTAATGGTGTGGACAAGTATGTCTGTCTTTCAAATCCAATTTCCTTACATTTTATTTTGTCAACCCATATACCTATTTTATTTCTGTTTTGTTTTGCTTTAGTTCTTGTATAGTTGGCACCTCCTATAAGTGTAGTGTTTGGGTAATGCCTAGTAATTGTCCTGGTTTGGCAAATACTGGCCATTTCATTCTTTTTTGTTGTGTAACTACAAGTGGAAATTAGGCTGAAATTCTAGAAGCTGAGAAAAACTTATTCTGAATGTTCCTCTGTCGATTTCTTCCTCATCTTCTTAGTTTTATACAAATATAAATATGAGTGGAAAAGTAAAAGGGGAGATATGAAATTCCTTTGCAACGAGGTTAACAGTGTCAGGAAAGGAACATTTGACTACTACTGTTGGTGAGTCTTAATTTTGGGGTCAAGTCTTTACTAAGTTAGAATCAAAACATGACATGTTCTTTTTTTTTAATTTTGTTTTATTGCTTAAAGTATTACAAAGAGTATTACATATGTCTCCTTTTTTTCCCTCGGCCTTAATTTGTTTCATTTTAGGTTTAGTTAAAGCGGCAGTAAGTTAAACTTTCATATGTGTCTTGGTGGAGAAGTAGGTTGGCACTTCCCAGCCTTTCATAATTAATTCTCCCTTGAATGTGTGATAAATGATCCCAAGTCTATAGACCATGACGAGACCACTACTTCGAGCCTGCAAACCGTGTCAGGAAACAAAGTCATTTGGTGAGAATCCATCAGAATCCCTAGAGTAAAATTGCTGTATTTTTCTATACTTGAAAAAAAATATTTTCTCTCTGTGTATTTTAATATATTCCATGAACAAAAAGGATTGCTCCATACCACAACTCTATATTCACATATTTGTTATGTTTAGGTTTGTTTCCATGGTCATTAGAGTAAGATTTTTATTTTTCTTATTTCTGACTGCCCTCAAGAAAGAAACAAAATATGGTAATGATTAAGGAATAAAGCAAATATATTTTGTTTTTGCCCTTGCATTTAAAGCACAGCACAGGGAAACACCATATACTTAACTAACTGGATCTTCTATGACTTTGTAAGTGGGATTTGAGAATGACTCACATTTTCAGGCAGAGAATTCTGGCTAAAAGTCCAATATTTTGAAGGCATCTCCATCAACTAGAAGTATCCAGAGATATAGAAATTACTAGAGTGCCACGTTGTGGTGAATTTAAAAACAAATGTTATAAACCTCTGCCTCTTCGTACAAATAAGCAAATGAAAAGAAACCCCTTCTATCAGATCATCTGAATCTCTGACACTTAACATATATCTGTGAGTATAAATCAAAGTGATCAAATATTTTAGTGTGTGTGTTGTTGTTTTTCAAAGGAACATCTAAAACCCCCTACCAATTTCACTGATTGATACTAAAGAACATGAGAGGCAACATTGGGCTGTTTGACTTTTTGGAATAAAATTGACTAGTAAATTTTTCCAATTAGTCATATCAGTAATATAACATTCCATATCACGTTTCTCCCACCCTTGAAAACTGATGAAATAATTTGAGTATCTGCCTTCCTTCATCTAAGTCACAGCAGGAAAAACCCACGGGAGTAATTAAACTGACAGTCCCTGAGTTGGCAATTATACGAACTGCCTGAGGGACCCTGGGGTTACTCCTAGTGCCTGAGTCATTTCCAGGCCTGTACTCGGGTTTACTTCCAGGGGCTGTGGAAAGAGAACTGGAAGTAGTGCTGGGAGTCCTCAAGGGTAACAATACAGAGAGAAATGCCTGAGTCGTCCCAGTTGGACTTAGCTCAGCTGTAGAGGCTCTGTGCTGGGAAGATGCCCTTTAACTGCCCAACTCCCCTGCTTCTTGGGCCCCCTCCGCACTGAGCCCTGTGGGAGGCGACCCCTCAGGGGCACTGCAGAAGCCAAATGGAAGAGATCAAATTGGTGGAATTCATATTAAAATTATATCTTTCACAAAGCCATCCTTAACTTGATTCTTAAAAGTTTCTGATATCTAGGGTGTCCCCAAAAATGCATACAAACTTTAACACCTGATAGCTCAACTGATGTGTCTTTCTTTTCAGATTTAACCTACTGGAATTAATAATTATTCAAAGTGTGTATAGATTTTTTGGGACACCCTCTATTTTAATATTAGCACTTCTTCAGTCAGATTCCTTAAAGTCAAAAACTGTGTCTCATTCATTTTGTATCCTCAGTATTCAGGACAAGGTCTAGCATAAAATAGGTGTTCCATCATCACTGTTTGCTGATACAGCAGTTATTAAAAGCATTTTAGCCCTGACCGGTTTGGCTCAGTGGATAGAGCATCAGCCTGCGGACTCAAGGGTCCCAGGTTCGATTCCGGTCAAGGGCATGTACCTTGGTTGCGGGCACATCCCCAGTAGGAAGTGTGCAGGAGGCAGCTGATCGATGTTTCTCTCTCATCGATGTTTCTAACTCTCTATCCCTCTCCCTTCCTCTCTGTAAAAAATCAATAAAATATATTTTGAAAAATAAATTTAAAAAAATAAAAATAAATAAAAGCATTTTACCAAATTCCTAAATATAATATCCTGCCCAGTACCACTGCGCTGGGGGAAGGTCAAGGGGGAAAAAAAGGAGACAAATGTACTACTTTTTGTAATATTTTAAGCAATAAAAATAAAGATATTAATGGATATAGAGTTTATCAAAACTAAAATATTTAGTTCTGATACACTCAAAACCTCATTTATAGAATTGCCTGTATTTGACCTTTGTCACTTTGTAAAAATGGCAATTCCATGTGGTTCAACTTCATAACTTAATTTGGTTTAATGGCACTTTTATTTTTCAAAGCATTATTTTTATATAGCAGGAAAATGTTCTCTATCCTCTTAAAGTCTCCAGTTTTGCTAAGAATCAAATTGACATAAAATGTTTCAACAGGAGGAAAGCATACACATTTTATTAAATTTTCACGTGTGCATGGGAACTTCTAAAGAGAATAAGACCCAAAGAAGTAACTAGAACAGGAAGCTTTTATACCTTTTAGACAAATAAATAATAAATTTGTGAACAACTGACAAGACAAAGGCATTTGAGCTAAGGGAGGTAAACGATGAAGGAGCAACTGGGAAGATAAAGGTTGGTTTAACAAGGTTCGTTTGTACAGATTCCTCAGTCCCACATTCCCCATCTCTGCTGATAAGAATGTCTTTCTTCCTCTGGTACAGGAAGGCTACGTTTCACTTGAGAGCTTTAGCTCTTGCTTTCCGGGAGAAAAAGGACGGTCAGAGTGTCTTTCGTGCACCTGCTGTTTCTTAAGTGTCTTTAATTCAAAATATTCAATATGCCAAAGTGACATATTTTGGGTTTTCTTCACGATGTATAGAACCTAGTTTTTACTATGATGTAGTAGGTTAAGAGGAGCATGCTCATTTTACAACAAAGCCCAGAGAGACTAAGTGCCTTCCCAAGGTTTCCCAGAATTCCTGATAGAGTCTAGGTCAAAATCAGCTCACCTGCCTCAATGAATTCATTCCACCATCCTTGCCAACAGTTCCAGAAGTAATAAAAAATTATTTTTCCTCCTTTTCACATATGATTCTCCTCTAAAGATTATCAGTTGCTATGTGTTCATCAAGTTGGACAGGATACCTGCCATTTTAAGAGCCGATGTACCAAGATGCAGTTTGAACACTGAAAATGTATATTTTAATACAGAGCAATAGGGAATGAAGCATTATAACCAAATCATTATTGAAACTATTTAACGGGCTACAATCCCCAAATCACAGCAAACCCTACAATCACCCCTATTAAAAATTGGAATAATTCTAAAAGAGTTTACCAAGACATGTGTTTTGTTATTATCCATCCACCCACTTGTTAGTTTTAAAAAATGACATTATAAAAGATTTTCCACACTCATCCTCTGGGAAATTTTCAACTGCCCAATTTTATTTCTTGCCCATAGGCAACTTGAGTTAATTTACATAAAATATTCCTCCAAGTCACTAATCATTTAAACATTTTTTCCAGACATAATCTTGCTATTACTCTTTTTCTGTTTAAGTATATTCATATGGAACAATCAATGTCAATAACATCTTTTTTCAGGAAGAAATTTAGTTATTGAATACAAATAAAAGTTATTTTCATCTAAAAATCTGATTAAAGCTCAGAAACATAGTCTAACATAGTGAAAAACAAAAACCTGAATAAAATCTTTTAGGATTAAAAATTCAGATAATCTAAAACTAATGAATATTTCTTTACATTTTACTTAAATTCTAAGCTTCTTTCACTCCCCAAAGATTTAAATCAATCACTTGAACTAAATTTTTCCAAATCTTGAGCTCATGTTTTAAGTTATGTCTCAGTGCTGTCAAATTCTAACCTAACATTTTCAAATGGGCTTAGCCTATGGATATTCCAAATTAAAATTTTATATTGTATTTTTAGGAACAGACTTGAAATACACCTAAAAATAGTAGCACCTAAAAATTCCCTACCTATCATATGGCTTTCTTCCCCAAGTCTGAAAGTACATTATATCTTCTCTGAAGGCTATCTCTGCTGGGCAATACCATTTCTGGAGGACAGTTCTAGAGGTAATTCTTCTTAAGTAGTAGAAGGTATTCTGGGGCTGTGTGTGGAAGAGGAATGTAGGGGGAAAATAAGAACATTCTCAGCAAACTGGAAGCTTGATTCAATGGACATAGTTGAGTAAAAGATTTGGTTCAGAACATGAACTTGAAAGAAAGGTTAGCTCTGAAGATCACAGCAGTGTGAAAGTGCCAGGGCCAGTAAGCAAGAGGCTTGAGAAAGCAGAGGTTGCTGTCTGGACAAGGAGGCAGGCAAACAAGCTGCTTGTGTGTATACTGTGACAATACTCTGGATTTGGCCACCCTCTTGGGGTCTGCCTTGTTGCCACAAGAGTTATTGTTTTCATTGTTTAAACAGTGTTCTCATTAGCCTGTCCTTCACAGTTCAGCCTGTTCCATGCTGGAATCTTATTACTTATGCCCCACCAGGAGTGGACTCATTTACATGCAATACTCATGGTGTCATTAAATTGTCAGAATTAACCCCAAATGGTACAAAACACTAGTAACTATGAGCTTGTATAAAAGAACATATGACTGTCACTCAGACTCCCTGGCCCTTTGTGATGCATGACACTGTGGAGTTAACAGGTCATCCTGATTTGGAGGGAGGTGTGCTAAAATCCCTCATAAATCGCATCCCTATTCTTTTCAGGGTCTTCCTTTTCTGATACAAGCTTATCTAATCGCCGCCTCCTTAACAGGCATATATTGCCTCCTAAGTATAGAATACCTTATAGTAACTGATGTATGTGTATGTGTGTGTGCTAGTTTCATTTATCAACAAATATTTGCTGAGTGTATATATAGACACACACACACACACACACACACACACACTAGAGGCCTGTTGCAGGAAGATTCCTGCAAGAATAGGGCTTCCTCGGGCCTATTCCTGCAAGAATAGGGCTTCCTGTGGCTGGAGCGAAGCAGAGAAGCTCCCATCTCTGCCGCCCCACTTGCTTCCCTCCCACCTCCGCCACCCCGCTTGCTTCCCTCCCGTCTCTGCCGTCCCGCTTGCTTCTCTGCAGCTTCACTCCCTTCTGCAGTGCTTGGCTTCCTTCTACACTGTCTTCGTATGCAAATTAACTGCCATCTTTGTTGAGTTAATTTGCATAGTTGCTCTGATTGGCTGGTGGGCATAGCAGAGTGATGACCAATTTGCATGTTTCTCTTTTATTATGTGTGTGTGTGTGTGTGTGTGTGTGTGTGTGTGTGTGTCTATATATATATGCCCAGCGACTGGAACGGCAGAACGACCCGTGGCTATGACGTACACTGCGGCAGCCAACTGGTCTGATCTGGGCCTTGATTGCCCCCACCACCCCCCTGGCTGGCCCAGCCCCCGATTGGCCCCCAACACCACGATCAAGGGTGGGGCCGGCTGGACAACTGCGCATGGCCCCTCCCCCACACCAGCCCAGCCCAATGGGCCCCCATCGGGGCGGGCCAGCCAGACCCCACCTGTGCATGAATTCATGCACCAGGCCTCTAGTCTACCATAAATACATTAGACCTATTTTAGGCAATAGAGATACAAAAACATAAAAGAAAGACATGTTCCCTGCCTGTATAGAGGTTATATTCTAGTAAAAAGAGACAGATAATAAGCAAGAGAAAAAATAAGCAAAGTGATTTCAGAGACTGTAATTAAGACAGTTAATTTATAATGAGCTATGATTTCTAAGCAATCATTTCACATGCTAAGAAAAAATATAAACCATAAATTGTTTTCATATGTAATTAAATTTTATAACTACTAAATTTAAAAATTAATAAGGCTGAATGTTTCAGTGTGCCGACACTTTAATTTGTTCTTTTCCATTTTCCAGTTTCCTTTTCATGTTTTTCTAGTCACAAATGATTTTGTACGCTCCTAAAAAGAGCCTACAGTCTGCTTATTCATTGGGATCTAAGAACACAGTATGTGAAGTGTTGTATTTCATGCTGAGGGTGATGGGAAGATACCAGTGGAGCTCAGCCTTCTGCCCCAATACACAGTATACATACTCCACTTAGCTACAGGAGCTCAACCCAGAGATTATTTCTAACTCAGGGACTTATCGAAAATTTCAAGGTGGTTGATGATAATAAATCAAAGAGAAGCACATGTATGGAAAGCCCCTAGTGGGATTTATTTCATTGAAAATTACAGCAATATACATTTGTAATAACATCTGTTAAAGTGCTTTTTCGCTTGCATGTTCATCGGTGTTGAAACAGTAGCATCCTGAGCTGTGGCTTCAGGAAGGGAGGACAGTTAATGATGCTGCACAGGAAACATGTGCTGGCTCATCATGGGACTGTCGATGGGGGAATTTATTTTTAGTTGTTCCCTTAATCAGGAAGTTATTCCTCCCAAAAAATAGTTTTAGTTCATTACTTCTCAAAACAGAACTCAGAAAGGAAACAGGGCAGATGCCAGGAGGAAACACAGAAAGGTTAAAAGGCTGCAGATTAGTTCAGGAAGAGAGCTCAGCTCTTTGTTCTAGAGTCAGACTAGCTACATCCTAACTCTGAGACCTTGGATAACTTAGTCAGCATCTCTGAGCCTCATTTGCATATCTGTAAAATGGAATAATTACCATACCTAATCCATGGATTTGTGATCATTAAGTAAAGTGAGACTGGTTTGCAGAAGTAGCTCAATACATATTAGCTGTTTTCAGACAGAACGGCATCACTGAGTAGAAATGAAGTTTTTCAGGGACTAAAAAACAAGTACAGTGGGGCCTTGACTTACAAGTTTAATTCGTTCCGTGACGGAGCTTGTAACTCAAATTACTCGTATGTCAAATCAATTTTCACCATTACAATGAGTTGAATGCTGGGCTGATGTTGTGGCGTTCACTGTGACGTTCGCTGCGCCAACTAGCGGTGGGGTATCTGAAGCTGGCTCGTAACCCGAATTTTAGCTCGCAACTCAAAGCAAAAAATCGGCTGAGAGAGACGGCTTGTATCTTCAAAAACTCGTTAGTCAGGACACTCGTAAGTCAAGGCCCCACTGTAGGTAGTTGGCATTTTGCAGAATATACTATCTAAACATTCCCATATCAAAATTTAGTATTTGGAGGAAATTTTGAGTAATAAGATAGGACCTGACAATTTTTTATAATTATTAATTAAAATTATTAAAAAATTAAGCAAACTTCCAAATGTGCTCATTTCAGAATAGCTTGGAATAACACTTATGTTCAAAACTCAAAAATGGCTTAAATTTAAGAAAACCAGGGAAAAGTGGCGTGTAGTTTCTTTTAAACCAATTCTTCATAGAGGAAACACTGGTTATTCAAGCTATCAAGGTGTCAGAAACCCCAGGTGTATACTTTAACTAAAAAAATTGTAACATGCACCAAGTTCTCATTCATTCTCTACTATGATGCATTCTTAAAGTTTTGATTGAAATGTTCCTTTAAGTTAATGGCACTGATAGAAACTTGGCCTAAATAAAGCCTTACTGGTGCCAAGATGGCTCAGGCATCAATCACACAAGTTTCTAGTTGACTGTACTACAATCACATTATGCTTCTACACTTGTCATCCTGTTTCATCTACTCGTGTTACCATGAGGAAATGGACATTTAGGAAAAGATCAACATTAAACATAAACCACCGAAACCGGTTTGGCTCAGTGGATAGAGCGTCTGCCTGTGGACTGGGGGGTCCCAGGTTCGATTCCAGTCAAGGGCATGTACTTGGGTTGCGGGCACATCCCCAGTGGGAGATGTGCAGGAGGCAGCTGATCGATGTTTCTCTCTCATCAATGTTTCTAGCTCTCTATCTCTCTCCCTTCCTCTCTGTAAAAAATCAATAAAATATATTAAAAAAAAAACATAAACCTAGCCCAGCCAGTGTTGCTCAGTGGTTGAGCGTGAACCTATGAACCTGGAGGTCACAGTTCGATTCCAGGTCAGAGCACACGCCCAGGTGGCGGGCTCAATCCCCAGTGTGGGGGGTGCAGGAGGCAGCCGATCAATGATTCTCTCTCACCATTGATGTTTCTATCTCTCTTTCCCTCTACCTTTCTTTCTAAAATCAATAAAAATATATATATTTTTTAAATAAATAAATAAACATCAACCTGGTAGCAGGGCCATTGATAGAATTCTGGACTCGTGATGGCTTTTGAGGACTCTACCCACCTTCCCTGATTAAGTCCCAGAGAGGAAAGCCACCCTGAACAAGTCAGCGATGGATTTTCCTGTGGACATGCGCGACTCCAGGAACGCAGTCAGGCTAGAACACAACTTCAAGCTACATGGGAAAATCATGATACGGGAAACATGCTTCCAAATAAAGTGAACTGACCTGGAAAAGGGTGTGTCCTTTCAGAAGGGTTCCAGGAAGCCATCCAGACATGCACCTGAATTTTTTTTTTTATGTATCAGCTGCTGCCTGGGTATTTTGAGAAACCCTTTGGGAAGTCACAGCAGGAATCTGGCTTTTGTGTTTCAAAAGTGCCAGCATTATTGCAGCTCCAACAGAAATAAAAAGGAAACAGCATCATTACCTGGCAGGGTGTCCCGTGTGGCTCCAGCAGGGATTCTGACTTTTCTAACTCCCACATGCTTGCCTCCCAGCCTCGTGAAAAAGCATGCTGTCTTGGCAGAACCTGAACCAAATATAAAACATGGACTCAACGTTTTCATGCCATTTTTTACCAGGAAGTGTTTTCTTGGGAACAGTTTGGTTTACTGAGAACATGTGTACCTTTTCTTTAGACACACAAAACATTCTTTTATTTGATGACATCAGGAGCCTTTTTACCTTCCACTGGGTGGAGGGAGGAGAGAAATGGAACTCTAGGAGAAAGGTAATTGTACGCCTCTGTCACATGCTGTCTTGCTGAGCTGCATAATGGTTCATAAGCTCTTCGCTGAGACTTATAAAAGTGCTCCCAATTGTTAGTTCAAGCTCTGTAGCCAGCTTAGAAATTGTTGAAATGTACAAAATAAATGGGGGAAAAACAGCAGGGAAAGAAATTCTAGGTCATGCTTTTAAAAGATGCTTGACCAAAAAAAAAAAAAAAAAGCTTTTTCAGAAGATGGGAACAATTTCAATGTTTAGTTTTCTATACCATTCATTGATTTTGTTGGGCACAATATGTGCATCTTTGGCTGCAAATGACTTGATTGAAGAGGATTTAATTCTAAGTCCTAAGAAATGCAAATATATTGAATGGTAATGGAATCCTGCCAAATACTAGTAATCCCAGATTCTGTAGCTCAGTTAAACCTCCATGGCACTCTCTCTTGTCAGAGTGGTTAGAAAAAGGATTCTGAGTTGAAGTAAGAGATAGGACATAGGACAGAAAATGATGGCACAGCAAGGGTATATATTACATTTTTAAGACAGTCCTAAAATATCTGAAAGAAACCTGAGGAAAAATACTACAGCGCCGTAGGAAATGATATGCATGAATGGTTCGGAGGTGCCAGGTCAGGATATTTGCTGCGCTAGGGCATGGAGTCAGCATTAGCATTGGCTCCCACTGTGGTTTTCCCATTACATAATGCAGAGTCTAAGATTTGCCCAAACTGAAACTTTCCCGTCACTCTGCGTCTCTTCCCCCCACTCCCTCTAACTGTCCAACTTTGATTAACTTCTAGTCACTGCTCAGAGCTCAGCTCAAACATTTCCTCAGAGAAGTCTTTCCTGATTTGGTCTCTGTGGAATTAAGTCTTCTGTAATATACTCTCTTTCTAGCCCATATAGTACACATCACAGTTACTTTTGTATTTGTATGAGTATGGGATTAATGGCTGCCTCCCATGATCTCCTTAGAGCTCAGCCCAGCGCCTGGCTTGGTGGCAGGTCTTCAACAGATGTTGGCTCATGAGTAATTAGTGTGGCAACGAATAAACAAAAAGGAGGGTAGAACGGAGCATTGGAGTAGATGTATGCCCTCCTGAGAGGGAGAAGAAGTCAACAGTCTTACCTATGTTTTTAGACACAAAACAGGCCACCCTATCTTCACTTTCACAAATTATGCATAAAATTCAGTAAGATTATTTTCTCTTCCCATTCTTCATAGAACTTCTGAGGCATGTTGCCATTTTTCTGCCCATGTTAACATTAAGCATATTGTTCACCATTAAAATGCACCCATGCCATATTATGAAATTTAAGCCATATCTGACATGTGGAATAATTATTCTGTATTTGGGATTGGTTGATCCCTACGAGGGAGACCTCAGAGAAAGAAGCCTGCTGAAGCAGACACAGGCTTCTACACTTCCTCTCGTGGTGTCTCTGCCATGAGCAGCAATCCCACAGCTCCTGTGCACGAACGCCCTAGAGACACAGCACAGGCCTTCTTCCTGAACCTTCACCAGCCTAGCTTTTACTGTGCATTTTTAAATGATCAGGTTATGGATTCATTAGAAAATTAATCATTGCCAAGGACTTCAAGTTACATGCTAAAAGCAGACTGTAAAACAATTATTTCTACTCTCACATTACCCTTTTCCCCAGCAGGTTAGGGCTTTCCAACCACTGCAATCTAGAGGTGACTTCGATGACAGTCATGCGGAGATTAATATCATGAAATCCCAGTGATGCTAGTGAAAACAAACATAGCTGAAGCCGTAAGTCAGCAGTGATGATTATATACTAATGATCTAATTCTTGAAATGGGAAATACTGGCATACCACTTGGAATGGAGGTCTAATTCACTAAATGAGTCACCTGGTCCAACTTTTATGCCTCTTTTAAAAATGTTTGTAAAATATTTGACTCTCAACTTTTTCAGACATATGCAGCTTTGTTCTATAAATGATCATATAATTTAGTCTCAATTTTGAGTTCTACTCTGGAGAGCTGGAGAGCCTTTGAAATAGAACTTAGCATCTCAGTCACTAAGTTTTATGCTCTGTAGAACTAAAGGGTTATACCAGTGCACGTAAAGGTCTCTTCCAGTTTTGATATTTAAGATGAAATACTTACAATAATGTTTACCTTGATGAGTGCCAGGCATTCTCCTTAGCATCTAACATATTTTATCTCACCCAATCATCCCAACCACTCCATGACTGGTACTATCATTATTGACATTTTACAAATAAGAAAAGGAGACACAGAAAGGTTGTATAACTTTCCTAAGATCATTCAACAGAAAGCAAGTGGAGCTGGGTTGGAAATCCATTGACTTACTCTGCACAATGTCTAAATCAGAGGTCAGGAAGAGTGGAGATAAATTAACCCAAATGTTAAACCCAATCACTTGACAAATCTCAGTGGTATCCCTAGTTATGAATTATTATAAATTATTCAGTCACATAAAAACAAGAATATTTTATGTGTCCAGATCTGTATGGCCCTTAAGTTATATTCTATCAACACATCTCCCCATAGACTTTCCTCACTGCACAGCCCACAGGCTCCTGTGGGCACATGCACACACACACAGTACTGAATGAAGTATATCTTCCTACTATAAGTTTATCTTAAACCACATAATAATTTTTAAAGCAACCCTTGTATAATAAGATTAATGTGTTTGAAGTTGAATTTGTATCGGGATAATGGTACTATCCATTTCAAAATATACACAGGACCAGTTGAAACATTTCTCTCTGTATGAAGATAATGTCATCCTATGTCCATATTATTTTTATATACATGTTTTCAAATATCATATCAAGTGTACTATCATGAGGATACACCATGAATGAGGAGATACATGAGGAAAGGAGCCATCATGAATGACAACCAGTAAATACAACAGATAGTAGAAATAGATCTAAAGGGTCTCCATATATTAGAATCATCAGTCACAAACTTTAAAATAATTGCACGTACTATGTTCAAGGACATAGAAAGAAAAATTGTGACAAGAATTTAAAACTATAAAAAATTCTATAGGTGATGTGAAAAAGAACCAAATAAGAACTCCATAACCAAAAACTGTAATAATAGAAATTAAGAACTCAATGTTTGATTTCAATAAAATTGGCTGAATCAATGAACTGGAAGGTAGCTGAAAAGAAAATATCTAGCATGAAGGAAAGAATGGAAAGCATATAAAAGTACTTGAGAGAATTAAACAATATAGTGAAAACATATTACAAATAATAATTGGAATTTCAGAAGGAGAGTTTTTAAAAAAATGAATGGATCAAGAACTGTATTTGAAGATAATGCCTAAGTTTTTTCCCAAACTACTGAAATCTTAATCCATAGATCGAAGACCGATGAACTCCAAGTTTAATAAATAAAAAAGAAAATCACATCTAGATATATCATAATGATACCAATAAAAACAAAAGGAAGAAATCTTAAAAATAGCTATATGAAATATATACAGAGATACAGAAATAGTAACTATAGAAATATATGTATTATTTATTTCTAATTCCCTCTTATTGAATGAAAACTGTGAATATGATAAAATAGTCCTCTCTTTATTAGATTACGTTACATGGGAATGGGGAAGGTATAGTCACATCTCTGGTTATGTTAAATTATATAACTTACAGATAGCAGATAGAGAGAGATTCTCCTGCTGGATTTAAACAAGCAAGCTGTCATGCTGATATGGCCATAGGGCTAGGTTGTGATGGCCTCTTGGAACTGAGAGCAGTCCTAGCCAATAGCCAGCAAGAAAACAGAGATCTTACTCCTACTACTGCTAGGAATTGACTTCTGCCAGCAACCTGAAAGACCTTGACAGAGAATCCCAAGACTCAATGAGATTGCAACCCCAACTGACACTTTGATTGTATCCCTTGTGAGGACCTGAGCAGAAGACTCAGCTAAACCTTGTTCGACCCTAACCCACAAGAATTGTGAGATAACAAATGTGTCATTTTTAGGTTATAAGTTTGTGGTAATTTGTTTCACAGCAATTGCAATTAATATAATAGTCAAAGAGAAAGTAAAAGATTACCTTCAAAGGAATAATTAGATTTGATAACCATCTTCTTATGAGAAATGATGAAAGACAGAAGACATTAAAAGTACAAAAAAACTGCAAAACCAGAACTCTACACTGAGCAAAAATATCCTTCAAGAATGAATCTGAAATGAGAATATATCCAGACATAAAAAAACAAAGAAAATTTGTTACCAGCTTTCTTATTTTTAAAGTGGGGAGAGTAATAACAACCTCTTAGTAGGTTTTTACAACAATTATTACATAACAATATTGACTATATATAAAGTATTATAACCATGTATGGTACATAATAAACTCTATCAAATGTTTTATAAAGTAATCATATTTTAATATATGGTATAACTAGCGCTGCTTTGTTATGTATTATTTTCTGAATTTTCCTGGATATTCTGCTATGTTTATTTTCCATGTGATATTCAAAGACCAATATGTTGCATTTTATTGGGCTCATATTAAACTTATGGATTAATTTATGTAGTTTTAGTATTTTTATAATAATTCTTTCCAAGAACAAAGTATGTACCATTACATTTGGTCAAATTGTCTTAGGCCCTCAGAAGCAATTTAAAGTTATTTTCACCTACATTTTACAAAGTTTTGAAAGGTTTTTTTTATAGATATTTTATTTCACTGATTACTATTATACATGTAATTTTTCATTATGTTTTATGTATGTTGTAAAACTATTACTTTTTGCATAGTAATATTGTAGTCAGCTACTTTAAGGAGTTCTTATTTATTGCTTTTACTATTTTATCAGCTGATGATAAAATGTAATAATATTTGGAATAGACATTCAGTAAGTGCTTGGAGAAAGAATGATGGAGCTGGTTTCTTGGGAAACAGTGGATTTTGTTTTAGATATGATGAAGTGAGTTGCGTGCAGAAATTCTGGGGGCAATGTCCTGCATACAGTGAATTAATACATCTTGGGCTAGGGAAACATCTTGGCTAAAGCTAAGATTTGGAGTCACAAATTTCAATTTAATTATGATTTTGCTCATGCTTCCTAATACTAATTTTACATTTTATTATTAAAGAGGCAGAAATACTAGTCAATAGAAAATTCCATTTAATAGAAGCTTTGAAGTATAAGAATGCTAGCGAGCACACACGAAGCCATTTAAGTAAGCAAAAAAGGTGAGGAAGAGGCACATTATGGTATTCCTAGTACTGAGGATATGGCTAAGCAATGTGCCTAGAAAACTGGGAGTGTGATTTCATGTCAATGTCTTTTCTTAATAGGTTTTTTCCAAGGAAAATTGTATATTTTTTTAAACTATTCTAGTCTGAACAAGAATAGTCTGGCAAAGAAACTCTCAGCTCCACAGATAACACTCTATTATCTTATTCTTCCCTTCAGTGATCTTTACTGTTTTTCCCACTGTTGATATTACCTAATCTACAGCAAATGCACTTACCTATTAGGAGTTCTTACCTATTGCTTTTACTATTTTATCAGCTGATGACAAAATGTAACAATATTGGAGATCGGGGCCTTTAGGAAGTAATTAGTTTTAGATGAGGTCATGGAAGAGGGAACCTCATGGAGTGAGGTTTTTTAGTACTCCTTTGACACGGAGAACCAATTCATATCTTAAAACCACTGATTTGTCAAAGTAAAACATGAAAAAAAATCTGACATAAAATAGAGTTGCATGCTCACTGATGGGACCAATTTTAACGAAGGCAACCAATGCATGGTGCTAGGCAGATGTCAGGGACTAGATACAGTGATGGCGAACCTATGACACACGTGTCAGAGGTAACACGCGAACTCATTTTTTTGGTTGATTTTTCTTTGTTAAATGGCATTTAAATATATAAAATAAATATCAAAAATATAAATCTTTGTTTTACTATGGTTGCAAATATCAAAAAATGTCTATATGTGACACGGCACCGAAGTTAAGTTAGGGTTTTTCAAAATGCTGACACGCCGAGCTCAAAAGGTTCGCCATCACTGGACTAGAACCAAGTCAAAGGGAGTGAAGTAAAGAAACCAGGCAAGATAACAAAGTAAACTGGCAGAAGCAGGGCTCCGGTGCCTTTTATCAATTTCTGCTTCTCCCTGTCAACACTGAACCTCATCACCGTGGCCTGTCTCAGATTCCCAGAAAACATGTTTGTCCAGAGCTGAGTTTTAAAAACTGGTTAGAGCTAAAAGAATTCCAATGTAAAAACCTAAGATTAATAAAACCAAACAATCAAAAAATTTTAACTAACTGCCTTCTACACTTATCCCCATAATGATACTTTGTTTGTTTGGTGGGTTTGGGAGATTGTTGATGAAAATGACAGAAACCCCAATTAAGACTGTGTTAAGCAGTAAGAAAACTCTCTGTTACATAAGAGAAAGTCTAGAGATTGATTTAGCAGCCTAGTGATGTTACAAGCTCTTTCCATTTTCCTTCTCTGCTGGCCTTGTTTTTCCCTTTTCTCTGGGGCTGAACCACATCCTGGTCATGGCTGGTAGCCAGCAAGAACTGGGGCAGGGGCTCCCTTAATCAGATACCGCAGGAGGCAAGGAAAACATCTCTCCCAATTAGAAAATATGATGCTCATTCTGCCCAATTGGACAAACCTAAAACACATGCACCAATAAAAACTATTAGGTGTATCCTATGTGCTCATCCTTATTTAGGCTAATCAAGACTCAGCCCTACGGTTTTCAATGGGTAAATACACCTAAAAAGAGGGGTTTCTCTTTTGAGACAAGATTAAAGGGGAAAATTGAAGCTAAATAGGAAACAGATCAAGTCCTCTACATCCCATCAGAAAATATGAGGTAACAATAATAGACAGAGTTTACTGTGATTTTCCAATCTAGTATTTTCTATCAGGTCATTGTTATATAACGTGTTTAATTATATATTAAAATATAGCTTATTTGAATATTTTTATGAAAATAATTATTTTCGTATAAAACCCTATTATATTTTTAGAGTAGCTTTTGACTAGAAAAAAAGTACTGCTAAGTTTCTAATGAGGCTTAATGTGAAAACCAGATGTAGCAATCAAATAATTTCAGATACAAATACTTCTGAATTATGAAAGATAGAAAAATAGAAAATCTTTAAAACAGTCACTATTCTCTGAGTCAATCAATGGCATGTTTTGTTTATATAAATATTTCTTCTAGCACCTATGCCCTTTATCAGTGATTTCCAAAATTAAGTTAGTACAGGAACATTTTTTGCAAATAAAATCTTGCATAAAATGACAATATGTTAAAAAAGCAAAAAATGGAATTTATCTGATGGAAGCTGGAGTCCCACCTACTTTGCCTGTTCTTGTTCAGTTAGCACTCCACCATGGAGGAAGTACATGTGTTTTGAGGGGAGGCAGGGTAGTGTCTGTGAAGCAGTTTAAAACAATTGCCCTATATTACTGCCAAATATCATAGCAGGGGGAAAAGTAGAGAGCTCTTAGAATTAAGATGATATTGCCAATAATGCTAACTTTTCTATGAAGATTCAGATTAATTTTACATGTTATTATTAAAGATGTAGAAATACTAGTCAATAGAGACTCTCATTTAACAGAACATCATATAAATATCAAGAGGAAGCACTGTGAACGAAAACCTATATAATAAAAGGGTAATATGCAAATCGACCAAACGGCGGAATGACCGGTCACTATGACACGCACTGACCACCAGGGGGCAGACGCTAATGCAGGAGCTGCCCCCTGGTGGTCAGTGCACTCCCACAGGCTGGCAAGTGCAGTGACAGTGGCAGGAGCCCTCTCCCACCTCTGCAGCAGTGCTATGGATGTCCGACTGACAGCTTAGGCCCTGGATCTAAGCAGTCAGTCGAACATTCTCCGAGGGCTCCCAGAGTGCGAGAGGATGCAGGCCAGGTTGAGAGCTCCCTTCCCTACCCCCATTTCTCGAATGTTGTGCACCAGGCCTCTAGTCTATAATAATAAAAGCGTAATATGCTAATTAGACCAGATGTCCTTCCGGACGACCTTCCAAACAAAGCCAGGGCTGCAAGGGAAGCCCGGGTTCTGGGTGCCAGAGGGAAGCTGGTGCCGGCAGCCTGGAGGAGGCACATTCTTACATGAATTTTGTGCATCAGGCCTCTAGTAGAATAATAAACAGTGGTCACAATAGAGTATATGATAAATATGAATAAACTTAGTGTTGACAATAGTGCTTCTTTTGCAATTATGTACTGTTGATCAAATTCCTTCCCTGTGTGGTTAGTGCCATTGAAAATCCCAAACACAGTACGTCCTTTGTTGGAATCACCATAACTCTTCTTCAACATGATAAAGAGTTTGGTTTATCCTTCTGTTCAGGTGTTATGTGTATGGAAGCTGGAATGGCCTTTCAGGAGAGCAGGTCAGGACTTTGCCCTCCCCCAATCCCAGTAACCAGTCTTTGAATGTGGCTGTCCCTGGGAGGAGTGGGGTACAAAACCTTGGAGAAGACGGCTCTTTCTACTGAGGACATTCCCCTAGGGAGGGTTCAGCTGTAGCCGGCAGCATCCAACTTTCCCCACAGCTGGGGTAATGAGACTCTCAGTCCTGAAGGGAGACTGGTGGTGCACCAAAGCATCAAGTCCTCACACTCCAACTCTTTGCCCTGAAAACTCATCATGGAAAAGAAATAATTAGGCATGTATCCTGCCATCTTGGAGTGGCAGAATAATCACATAGCACTAATGGATGAGAGGTGGTTCTTCTGTAAAGAATAAATGCAAAAGGAATGAGAGAGCTAGAAAATCAATATTACTTCTAACTAAAAATTTGATGCAGACAATCATCATCATAGATGCCAAAATTATTACAGATATGCTGCAGGAAAATCTTATAGTGAGAGGATGAGAGTGTCATACCCAGAATCATGAATTAATCTTAGTATCATAAAAGTAGGACATTATCTGTTCCCTGAATTGGACAAAAATGAAGCACACATTCCATTTATGAAGTATTTTGGAGCAAAAAAAATAAATAAATAAGACTCTGACTTTAGATTTAAATTTAAAACCATACAATAAGAGAAACAAGTTAAACTGCACCATGAAAAAGAAACAGTCTAATCTAGAAAGTGGGAATTTGTATAGGTCAACGGAACCAATTTTTCAATATACCAATGGCTTGAAAAAAATAAGGTGAATATAGTGGGGAAGGAGGAGGCAGACTTAACAGAAATAACAAACATAAACAATGAGCAAACTATCTGGTTTAGATCCTGATTTAAACAAACTGTAAAAAATGTTTTAAATATATTTTTATTGATTTCAGAGACATAGGGAGAGGGAGAGAGAGAGAAACATCAGTGATGAGAGAGAATCATTGATTAGCTGCCTCCAGCACACCCAGCAATGGGGATCAAGCCTGCAACCCTGGGTATGTGCCCTGACTGGGAATCGAACCATGACCTCCTAGTTCATAGACTGATGCTCAACCACTGAGCCATACCAGTCAGGAGGTAAAAAATATTTTTAAGAAAATCAATGAAAGTTGGACATTGAATAGGTATTAAATGACATTAATTATTTATTAATTTATTAGGTCTGATATTGCCTTATAGCAATATTTGAAAATGTCCTTACTGTTTTTGGAAACAAATGTTAAAGTCTTTAAGAGTGAAATGACATGATGCTGCATATTTATTTTATTATTTATTTTTTTTAATCCTCACCCGAGGATATTTTTCCATTGATTTTTAGAGAGAATGGAAAAGAGAGGGAAAGACAGAGAGAAACATGTGAGAGAACAGATCGATTGGTTGCCTCCTGCATGCGGCCTGGGCTCTGGGGAGAAGCCTGCCAACCAAGGTATGTGCCCTTAATCAGAATCCAACCCAGGACCCTTCGGTCCACAGGCCAACACTCTATCCACTGAGCAAAACCAGCTAGAGCTGCATATTTATTTTAAACTATTTCAGTTAAAAAGAAAAAAAAAGGTAGGGTGAGTTGGCAGGGATGGGAAAAAGAGATTAAACAAATATAGCTGAACATTGTACAATCAGTACAGGACTGTTGGTTCTACTTTTTGCACATTTTGAAATTTGTATAATACTATTTCCCAAGTTTCATTATTTTCCCCCCATTTTGGGAAAGAATGGAAATATCAGACTTTCTGAGACTTCAGTTTATAATGTGTTTGAAAACATGTACGTAGAATGGTTCCATTATAGATATAACACACACCTCTGAATTTATTCATAATTAAATAAGAAGTATGTGGCAATTTAGAACTTTCATTATTTAACATGAAAGGAATAGTCATTATTCCTTCCCTGACGCATATGTTGACTATTCAGTTATGCTAATACTGCATAAACAGAGCAAATGATGGAAGAATATATTTCCTTTAATAAAATGCCATTATTCTGTTTGTGAAGAAGGGATTGTATCTTAGACTTCTGGCCCCAACAGGAAACTGCTTAGCATCATTAAAATTTTAGTTCAGTCTGCTTTTTAGCTGAAACTTTCATTAAAATCTGCAGGAAAAAAATTGTACTTCCATAATATACTCATTGCATGTAAATTTCTAAGAATGAAACTTCTAACTATATATTTGTATTAATTTCTATAAGTCTAAAGTTATAGTAAAGTGGTACACTGAGGTTAATATGCTTGAATATTTTTACTGAATTTTTAGACAGGGTGTCATAGTATTGACTAGAAGCATCATTGATATTAAATTTGGGGGGAGAGAGTAGAAGATAAAGGATACTGTCATTAGATTCACACATTTGGATGGAAGAAGTGTCATACTCCTGGCATTATGGGACTTAGACACAGTAAATTCCTTCATTACCAAAGTGTTCACAATAATGAAAATAACTCAGAATCCTGATATTCTCTTTCACAAACCAAGGATGCATAGGTAAGCCTATCATCCCTCTTTTTTTCTGTCTACATTTTAGTGCAATTTATACTAATGGACAAATACTGTCATTCGAAGCATATATATATATATATATATATATATGCAGTCAAGCTTTCAAAACTAATTTCAAATAAATTTCAATTGCTTACTTGCACCTCTCAAGAATTAAGGAGGCTCTAATTCACAATCTATATACATAAAACCCTAAGGGACCGCTTTGACTGGTTGACCGGTGGCTATGACATGCACTGACCACCAGGGGGCAGACGCTCAACGCAGGAGCTGCCCCCTGGTGGTCAGTGCACTCCCACAGGCAACCTCCCATGGCCGACCAACCTCCCGAGGTCTCTTCCCCCAGCTGGCCAGCCCCGATGGGCCCCCATCGCCGGCCAGGCAGAGGGACCCCACCCGTGCACAAATTTGTGCACTAGGCTACTAGTCAATAATAATACTTGTTAAAATCTCCTTCCCTCAGTCTCTAGTATTCCTTGGATTCTCTGGAGTTGAGCAGTCCAAAAAAAGTAACCACAAGCGATATGTGGCTTTTTAAATTTAAATTTAAATTAAATGAAAATGAAAAGTTTCTCAGTCACACTAGCCACATTCAGGTGCTCAATAGCCAGGTGTAGGTAGTGGCTACCGTATCAGACAGTGCAGATAGAGAACAATTCTGCATTTCCAGAAAGTTCTATTGACAATGCTGCTCTAGCTCAATAAACCACTGAACTCTTTCTGACACCGCCCCAAGTATTCATCTGCCACCTCCAATTTCCCCTGCCCTTACAAATGAAATGGCGGGCACTCCGTTTCTACCCTTTCTCTTTTCTTCCACTTCTCAGATCACCTCCTTCTCTACTGTTTTTTTGTGGGGTTTTTTGTTTGTTTGTTTTTAAATTTGACATCACAAATAGGTCCAGGAACTGAGCTAAAAAAAACCAAAAGCTCTCTAGGAGAGATCTAGGAATGGATTCAGGCAGGAAATATTTACATGTTAGATATCTTTTCACAATCACATCAATATAATAATTGCTAGTATTTACTAATTGTCTTCTGATGCACTCATCACTTCTAATGCTCATAATAACCCTTCAAATTGAAAATTATATTATTTTCATGAAAAAAAAAGGAGTCCCGGTTAACTTAAATCTTTTACTCACAGTGGCATGGCTATTAAGGAGTTAAGGCCAGAAGTAGGTTCATTATTTCTTAACTATAAGGCTCACGTTCTCTCTGCTCTACCGACTGACAGTTTCTCTCTGAAGATATAAAAATGGACATTCCCATGGCAACACAAGCAGACAAGGGTAAAATTCCCAAAGATTTCCCTTCGATACGCTAAATGAGAAGCTTCTGTCATAAATACACGTTTGAATAAGCCCTTCGAGGGAAGAAAACCTACTTGATCATGTCCCAGTACAGTCTGGCCATGGGCATTTTAAATATTCAAAATTCACTATAAAAATGCTAAGAAATGCTTTCCATTTTGGACTTCAGCTATACTTTCCAGCTCTTATAGTTTGGCCTTTAAAATAAGTTAAAAATGTATAATCAAATAAGCAGATGGGAAAATGCCAATTTTACCCTCATTACTGATAGTTTATGCAAAACCATCTGATTTTAATCTTCCCACTTGATTTAACTCATGTTTTAAAAATTTCTATAGCCAGTGAGAAATAAATGCAAGATGAATAGAGTATTATGTCCTAGGGCTTGCCAGGAGAAATTCAAATGTGGGCATTACCAGTTTGCTATAAAAATCAAGGTAAGAAATGTTGTAATTCCACCAGCAAAAGCAAAAATGCATTTATTTCCCCTTTTAAAATTCATTTATTTCCCTTTCAAAAATCATGTTAAGAAAAATATTATCCTCTTCTGAAGTTTAAAGAGAGCTTAGTTTAGAAAAGAGAATAATACATTTAGAAGAGAAAAGAGAAAGATAGACCTTGCTAATCTTTCCATTTCCCTTTTCCAAGTTCTTCATCACATTTTCATTTTGCCAAGAGTAAAATTGTTTTTTAGGGTGCAAATTGAACCAAATTCTAGCCCATAATATTGTTATTTATCTCTTACTGTATTAGAAAGTGATGCGTATTTTCAGGCACAATTTAACACACATTATTTAATCAAGGAATACAACTGTTTTGCAGGTAAAGAAAATTTGGGGAATTATATTCACTATTGTGAAAATTCTTTATAAGCACCATATGTGGTTGCAAATATTAGCAGGAATTGTTCAATGGGGATAATATGATTTCCAAATAGTCTGCCTTCTTTAGTGAAGAAAGTATAGATTAGATTTTACTAAATCTTGATGGACTAAAGAATGAATTTATCCTACTATTAAATGTGGAATATCATAGAGCCAAGATAAGAAAAAAAAGGGGGGGGACTTTAGCACAGTGAGAGGAGACCATGAGAGCTACATTCAGGGTAAACATGAACCTCGCCTACAGTTGCATCTATAGCCCTTTCTCTTCATTGTCTTTTCTTTTTCTTAACCTGAGAAACTGAAATACTGTCCAACTCTACTGCCCTGATTTTGCAGTTAGCAAAGAATTAAGTCCTCAGGATTTGTTAACAAGTTTTCTAATTAGTTTAGAAACTATAGAAATGGTTCGAATAGTGTTCTAGAATTAGAAGGAATAGGATGTCACCAAACTCAAAGTCCGTTCCTTACTTACCCTCATTCCCTTCCAGTCCTACTCAAATGTCACCTCCTCTCTTCCCTGACACCCACATTCAGAGTGACATCTCCTTCCTTCCTACCCGCCGCTACCACATACATCACGTCTCATAAACTCATGAAGAAAACTACTTTATTCCAAGCTAATGGCACAGGAATTGACCAGAAGGCTAGATATTTCATGGCTCAGCAAATTCAGCCCAAGCAACCGAGTTAGCCAAAGGGGTCAACAATTACTCTAGCAACAGTTTGATCATTGAGTCACTCTGCAAGACAGTCCGGTGGGCATGACCTGGTTACCTGGTTCACAAGATCACTCCTTGGCTAGTTAAATGCAGAGCACCTTGATCTATAGCCCTCCCATGACTGCAAGTAAAAGATAATTCCAGAACCAGAACTGAGTACTATCCTGAAAGAAGGGGGCCAGCGTGCACTGCATCATTTATGTGTCAATCCATCAGGCACTGCCTACCAGTGCCCTCTGCTTTTCATCCTCAGATGTTGTCTCATTTTACATATAACTTCTGATGCATTTATTTATTTTTCATTTTTCCCACTAAATTGTTAGCACCTCAAAGGCAAAAGTAACGTGTTTTTAAATAACTTCCAGTGTTTTATAAAAAGCAAGTGCTCAAAAATTTATTGATTTGCCCTCGCTGGTTTGGCTCAGTGGGTAGACCGTTGGCCTGCAGACAGAGGGTCCTGGGTTCAATTCCAGTCAAGGGCACATGCCTAGTTGCAGGCTCAATCCCCAGTAAGGGGAATACAGGAGGCAGCCGATCAATGGTTCTTTCATCATTGATGTTTCTATCTCTCTCCCTCTCCCTTCCTCTCTGAAATCAATAAAAAAATATATTTTTAAAAAATTTGATTTAAAATGAGAACTTCTAATTTCTTAAAGGTTTGTTTTACATCACGGTAAAATCACTTTCTAGGTTTTTTTTAAAATTTTTATTTGGAAAACCTTTTAAAAGCCAGGTTTTTAATACTTGCAGCTGTTTGTTCTTTCAATGATATTTGGTATTTCCTTGGCAAGAGAAGCTGCTGGAGTAGTTGCTGAGTACTGGAAGAATGTGTCCACAAATGAGGAGCTTAACCTTTACATGGGGCTTATTTAAATCTTTAATATTTACTTCACACTCTAAAGATATCAGTGATTGCCAAGTAATGAAACTGTGCGCAACAAATTGCAGGATCTGGGCTCCAAGACTCCAATGATGTCTGACCACTTTCAGTTCTCCACTGAGAAACTGCAAATGAGACGTGGGTTCTGCAGTGGTCGGCAAACTGCGGCTCGCGAGCCACATGCGGCTCTTTGGCCTCTTGAGTGTGGCTCTTCCACAAAATACCGACTTCGGCGCATGGGCCACGAAGTTTCAATCGCTCTGTAATGTGTGCGCCTGCACGTGGTATTTTGTGGATGTGGCCACACTCAAGGGGCCAAAGAGCCGCATGTGGCTCACGAGCCGCAGTTTGCGGACCACTGATCTAGAGTGAACAAAAGGCTGCGTACAAGTGGTTTCCAACCAGAACCCAGAGGCACCTGCCCGGCAGCTGCCCTGCACAGACAAACATTGGCCACCGAGGCAAGCCATAAAAACATGTTGCCTGCCTTTTCCACTAACTGGCTTTTTCACTCTGGGTATTATTCTCTCCCTTTGGTCCTGTTTTCTATCCCATAAAATAAAAATGTTAGATAAGAACATTTCTACGGTCCCTCCCAACTCTACTATTCTCTGAATCTATGTTTCTATGTCTCCCATCTTCAAATGAGCACCAAAGTATCCTTTGCTCCTAGTAATAATGAAATGGCTAACATTTACTTAATTCACACTGTGAACTAGGCTGGAAGTTTTACACAGCTGCTGCTATTATTTGCCACAGTCTTATCTCATAGCTGTGAATTTTCTAGGGAAAACTTATTTGAAATTAATTTTGTGTGAAAGAAAAACACCCTGAAATCTACGTGTGGAAAAAAAATAAAACTGAGGTTGCAGCTAAGTAGCAATTTACCTAAGGTCACAGAACTAAAATGTTTAAGGTCAGAATTCCATCTCACTGCAGAGCTTGAGCTATTAACTATAATCTACAGCTTCGCAAATGTCCACTGTCACCCTACGGTCAGCCACGTTAAATCAGTAGATGAGAAAGTAACTGCCTAAGCTACTGTACTCACATACTATTTATTTGACAATTTCCTATATGTGACTATTAAGGAGATCTTGGTGGTCTTATATTAATACTTCAAATTTCTTATCCATTCAAATTTGTGATCTCTGTTTTACAAAAAAAGCATACAAGTGCTTTTTATATTTTATCTTCAAGCCTTTCTACTAAATTTTTAATTAATTAAATTTTAATTTATTTACATATAATTAAAGATTTGTTGTATGTTTAATTTCTAGGAGCTCTTTCTTATTCTCTTTCAGAGCATTCTCTCATGTTTTTGAGATCGTTGATTGTAGCTTTTTGGATGTTCTCTGCTGTATTATTTCTTTTTCATGTAGCTTCTTTTTTTTTAATAATTTGATATCTCTCCTGCATTTGGAAGCTATTTCTCTACATCCGTGGTCGGCAAACTGCGGCTTGCGAGCCACATGCGGCTCTTTGGCCCCTTGAGTGTGGCTCTTCCTAAGCCTTCGGAGTACCCTAATTAAGTTAATCACAATGTACCTACCTATATAGTTTAAGTTTAAAAAATTTGGCTCTCAAAAGAAATTTCAATCGTTGTACTGTTGATATTTGGCTCTGCTGACTAATGAGTTTGCTGACCACTGCTATACAACATCAGATCTCACACATTAACCTGCATTGGCATCACCTGAAAGGCTTAATAAATACAAATTACAAGGCCCCAGCCCCAGAGTTTCTGATTTAGGAGGTCTAGGGTGGAGGCCAGAATTTGTATTTCTAACAAAGTCCTTGGGGGCTGCTGATGCTACTTATCCAGAAGCCAATCTTTGAGAAATACTCTTTGGGGTTACATGGGATTATATGCTAAACAAAGATTAAGGATCTGCTGCTGGTTTCTCTGCCCAGACCCTTCCTCCTCAGAAGCCCGGAGGCCTCAGTGTTAACCAACCCAGCAATTCAGTATGTGTGGACGAGGCTCAGGAAGGACTCACTTTGGATGGTAGTTGTGTGAAATGTTTCAACATATTCTACATCTTGGTAAAAGGTAGCTGTGCAAATAAAGCACATGCAATATATAACACTATTATAAATCAAAATTTGAGCTTATAAAATAGTTTCTGTAGAAAAGAGCAAATAGATTACCAAGAAGTTTCAAAAAAATTCAAAATTTAGGATGTCAATCTGACTTTAGCTACTGCAATATAAAAGAATAAGCAAATTGCATAATATATCCTGATTATTCTTTATTAGCTATTGAAATCTTCCTGGTGATGAGTGGAAGTTTGAAAACTGACTTACAGTTTCCTAAGTGATAATGATGCCGAGCAATCAGGGAATTATGTATTACCGGCAGAAAAGGGTCACTAAGCATATACTCTAAGGGTGTCTATCTCATAAAAGATGCTAACGTTTATAGTTTTCTCTTTTCCTTGGCTCCAATTCTCTTGCAAATCGTGAACTCTGCAATGGTCAAAAATAAGACAAACAGCTCTGTCTAGTGGCAAAGTTAATCATTGCAGCCAAAGTCAAGAATACTACTTAAGTCAGACCCTTTAAAAAAATGTGTCTGAAACTTGGCAAGCAACCTTGACAGGAGGTGGCTGTATTACCCCAGCTCAGGAGACACAATGGATAAATACTTAAAGCCATCAGTCATGTCATCTTCACTTGGGATTTTCTCAGCAGTTAACAGAGACAGGTGCAAAAATCTAGCTCAGCCACTTAATTTAAAAAGAAAATAGTTTTATTTGTGATACTGTGCTTGTTAGATAATTTTGTCCAAATCGTACGTATACCTCTTAGCCTGCTCTTATCTTTACTCTCCTTTTTCCCCCCTCTCCCATCTCCTACCTTTAAAAGAAACCTGTGGATGGTGGACACATGGTGCTTTGTAACTTAGAAAGGCACACATGAAACCTATATGTTCATGTAGACTAATGTCACCCTAATAAAATTTAACTATAAAAAAAGCAAAATCTGGAATTGAAATGTGAGTCACAAACTTGTCATTCTTCATATGTCCGGTTGCTGCCCCATGCCAGCTGAGGTGTTCTGCCTCTGACAGTTGTTTCACAGAGCACCCTAGAATGTGAATAGATCGCCACATGGAAAAATGAAGAAACAGCAGCTATTTGCTCCTGGTTCCCCACAAAGCATTCAGAAAACTGGTCTTTTTCCTGGAAGCACTGATACATCAGGTAAAACCTTATTCTTTTCCATACCTTCCACTTCCAAAAATAATGTGTAGTATCTTACAATAGATTTTTAAAAGAGTAAATCAAATCAAGTAAAAAATAATAATAAAACCCAGGAGATGAGGAATCCAACTGTGGACCAAGACCATGGTATGTCAGGGTCTGGGATGGAGAAGATATTTGCTGAATTTAATTAAAATTGATTGGACATGAAGGATGAGAATTTGATTGCCTCTTAATATATAGCAGTTATACAATGTTAAGCCTATGGTTGTACCCTCAAAGTAAAATGATCAAAGGGTTACAATATCACATGTGTTTGCTAAAGATAATATGCAATAGTGTAACTAATATTGAAGAAGCCAACTAGAAAATTACAGTTTAACATATATTCCAAAAATATTCCAGTGTTAAAACAATATTTACTTTCTGGAGATAAACGTACGAATATGACTGTTAAAAAATTACAGTACCAACAAATATAAAAAAGAAAAAAAACACTCATAATGCAAGATTTATAGATAAGCGCTATTAATATTTAGTGCCAATCTTTTAAGATTTTACTCCTATGGGGGAAAAAAGCTATTTATATAATGTATAAAGTGTCTATACTCTGTTTTATGTATCTGGGCATAGACTCATGGTGAACATAAGCCTTTTATTTTAAGTGCAATTTAAAACATTATATTTGAAATGTATCAAAAGGATGAATTTGTGGTGACAATCCACACGGTGAGGTCAAAAGGTAAATTTAGAGAAGCCCAAAATGGCAGTGATATACATGTTGCCAATTTTGACATTATACTGATGCTGGAAGGACAGATAGGTGTTCTAACAGTTGCCCTC
The DNA here is from genome assembly GCF_000147115.1 of Myotis lucifugus. Lineage (NCBI taxonomy): Eukaryota > Metazoa > Chordata > Mammalia > Chiroptera > Vespertilionidae > Myotis > Myotis lucifugus. Next base: position 4,415,782 of record NW_005871118.1, on the reverse strand, counting down.
AATGGCAATATTCTAAGTGTTTAAGTTATGAAATGATGACAATATCGTATAAGCAACAAATCCTGAGCCTAAGAATCCTGAGCATGATTCAGTGTTAGAATCAAATAAAACCCACTACAAGGCTAATGCGGCGCATATTTAATGATATGCATAATCACTGTAGTGTTGCATAGCAATTTGGCATAAATGGCCAATGATTACGTAAATGACTGAAATTAGCATGACTTTCACACAGCCAAATCAAGCATTTCTGGGGTCAGCTGGGGTGAGGATAACAAGACAGACTAAAAAGCTGCTTCAAGACCCTGCCAAAGACCACCAGGCAGCTGGGTCTCCCTCATTCTCTGGTGACAGCACAGGACTGAAGAGGAAACGGAAAGAAAAAAGTTGGGGGGGGGGTCCTACAAAGGAACCAGGGAAGACAGTGTTATCTCCCAGTTACTATACCTTGTTTTTTTCTCCTCTAGGACTTGCTAGAAAATTCAAGACAATTTGATTTTTTTTTGTTTTATAAATGATAGGACCCTCCAGACTTCTGGACTTAAAGACAAATAAGTCCTTGAAGCCAATATCTATACTTACTCTTACTGTCACCCCCATCACCACCTTCAAGTGGAGCCCCTATGCACTGTCTGCAATATCAGCTGTTCCTTACAGTTAACAAGTGAACATCCCTGGGATGGTTACTGGGTGCATTGTTGGATGTTCAGGCTTGGACACAGCAAGAGCACTGTGTGTTTGGATTTCTGGGCACTATAAGGAGAAAGAATAAAGGTAGCACAGAAATGAGAATGAAAAAGAGAAGACAAAATTTTACCTCCCTCAAAAATTTGTCTACAGCTAACTCTGCCTACTAAGACATCATAAAATCAAAAAGGCCCAGGCTGGTTTGGCTCAGTGGAAAGAGCGTCAGCCTGCAGACTGAAGGGTCCTGGGTTCAATTCCAGCCAAGGGCATGTACCTCAGCTGCATGGTCAGGTTGTTTACAAAGGCAACAATCAATGTATTTCTCTCACATCGATGTTTCTCTCTGTCTCTCTCTCTCTCCTTTCCACCCTCTCTAAAAATCAATGGAAAAATATTCTCAGATGATGAGTAACCAAAGTTCATTCATTCATTCATTAAATAAAATTAAAAAGAATATAAAACTTGAAGTAAGACTGTAAAAGTCCAGATCATGATTGTACAATAATTGTGTGAGCTTGGATAAATTACTTAACCTCCCTGAGCCTTAGTTTTTTTTTATCTTAAAAAAACAAAAGCAAAAAATGAGGAGTATACCTACATAATTCACAGAAATGCTCAGAGATTAAACTGGTTAGCATACATCCTGCTTTTCCCATGCTTCTACTGAAGAACCTCTCTTAGCTTGGCTTGCTAAAACAGAACACCATAGACTAGGTGACTTAAACAACAAACATTAATCCTCAGGGTTCTGGAGAGTGGGAAGTCCCATGATCAGGTGCCAGCAGGTTCCGTGTCTAGTGAGAGTTCTCTTCCTGGTTTACAGATGTCCCTCTTCTCACTGAGACCTTGCATGGCAGAAAACAGAGCAAGAGAAAGCCAGCTCTCTCATGTCTCTTCGGAGAAGGGCACTAATGCCACTCATGAGGACCCCATCCCATGACTTAATTATTTCCCAAAGACCCATCTCCAAACACCATCACTTTGAGGATTAGACTTCAAGATGTGAATTTTGACAAACATTCAGTCCATAGAACCCAAGAGCAGCTGAGAGTATATTCATGCCTGTGGACATTGTGGGGGCAGAAGCTGAGGGACCCAACCCAAGTGCTAAATTTATTTGAAGTTTTTAACTTTAAATTCACTATTTGTACACAGGTTATATTTTACTCTTTATGTATGTGTTTTAATATAAAAATTAATGTTTTAAATATTTACATCAGGTAAAATTGATACTATAAGGTTTACCTTCTGGTTTAGTGTAGCCCCACCCTACACTCCAGTTTGAGAAAATCCAATTTATGTAAAAGCACCAACAGGGCGCATTCTAGTGCAGCCCAGGTGCACAGTAAGCGCACCTAATCCCTCCCCTCCCTTTCTTGTCTCCAAAGCCAAAAGCTGCTTTCACCTTCAACAGGGACTGGCTTCCCTCTTCCTTTTCCTACCTAAAATATACAGATGAGAACATGAACCAGCTACTGGGTAGTTCTCAATCAAGACTGATTTTAGCCACCAGGGGCCAATATCTGGAGGCATTTTTGGATCCTACAACTAGGGAATAGGGACACGGGACAAAGCATCTAATGATAGAGGCCGGGGGTGATGCTAAACATCCTACAATGCACAGGACAGCCCTCACAACAAAGAATTGTTTGGCCTAAAATGTCGAAAGTGCTGAGGCTAAGAAATGCTGAGTCCCAGGTAACTGAGCCCATTCTGACCTTCACCAGCAGAGACCAGGCTAGCTGATGCATGCAGGCGTGTTTTATGCTTTGCCGAGATGTAGGCACTCATGCTTCAGGGGACCTAAATTTAAACTTGAGCTGTTACTCAGACTTTACTAGATTCTGATTTTGTTCAGAAATGAAAAGCTCACACATCCATGAAATTTAAAACAGAACCCTGCCAAATAGTCAGAGGCATAACTTTCTTTGTCCTATATTTTATATTCCCCTGCCGGGTACTACAAAACCTATAAGCTAATCCACTTATTTGCTAAGGGTGCCTGGTCTTCTAACCTTAAGCTTTCTGCAAAAAGTGTGAAAGGTAAAAGAACACTCAGTTTGATGTCAACTCTTGATTCAGGAAGACACACACATCCATAGGCTCTTGAGGGAATTTAAATAATGCTGTTCAGTCTCAGACACGAAGTGGGATGTGACATTTAACAATATGGTTGCTGAAGAGTAAACTTCTGAGTACATCTGCCCTTCCCACTCCCCTGTTTTCTCAGCGTGGCACTCGAGTTCAATTCATTGGCATAATTCTCATGCTGCGAGGTGTTCAGAAGCCCTAGCATCAATCAGGTCTGAGCTGAGAGGTGTTTCAGAAAAGAGAATATCCTCTAGGGGCAAAACTAATAAGAGTGAGACACGTCTAAATGAAAATTAAGCAGATAGACAGTTACCTGATGAAAATGACAAGATGTATATTCAATTCTACAAATTATATTTTTATATACTAATGGGTGCTACAATACAGGCTCCCTATGTGTCTGAGTACAGATAACTTTCTTTTATAAAAGCCTTTGTGTTTGGGTCCTCTCACCTTTGGGCACAACAAACACTCAACCTGATGGCCAACAGGTAGAAACCAAGAAAGTCTTTGGAACCCAATGTAAGCTACAAATGGCCAGAAAAGTTGCAACTATGAATGAAATACCTGTGCTTTCCATAGAAGAACTTTGCTCTGATAGAAACTATTTTTTCCCCTCCAGTGCTAAGAACCCCTAGTTTAATTTTACAGAGTTAAGAAATAAGAACTACCCTTAGGCCAGGGCAAGAGGACACCCTGTCCTGATATCCAAATTCTAGAGCAGGGCCATTTGGATATTTATAACATCATTCACGGCCACACAAAATTATCAACTTAAAAAATTAGCCTGCTATATTTGGTCAAACATTTTATTAATTCACCCCTAATGTCTTATCTGGGCCAGACCAAATGATTTCATGAGCCTTATTCAGCCCTCAGACCAGGCATTCCCCACCCCCGCTCTAGAAGCATCCACTCTGTCTCTCACTCTGAGGGGTAAGGAGTCAAGAGGGCCGGGACTGCCCATCTGCCCACAGACCACAATCTGGATGTTCAGGGTCTGGAATTCCTTATTCCAACAGTCCAACCATACTTCCAGGGGCTACTTAAGCCTTTCTCCAGGTCTGTTTTTTCTTCCCAAGAAGCACCTAGGCCTGAGCAAAGGACATCATTTAAGAGGTGTAGGAAGAGACCTTGAGCATACAAGTAGGGTGCCCACGCTTAGCAAGCCAGGTCCTCCAGTGCAGGACAAAGTAAAGAACAGAAAAGAAGGGCTGGTGGTGGGATGAGAGGGGCATAGGCCAAGGCCCTGGGGCCATGAGTCTGCTCTCCAAATACTGCCATATTCTGGCTAACTTCAAGAAGTCCAAAAATTCCAGTGTCCTTCAAATGTCTCAAAATACCTCCAAGACTTTCTGAAGGTATTTTGTCAAGGTAAGCAGACAAAATATTTTATTTAACAGTTTGGCAGCTTTATTTGTAACTTTTAAAATATTTAACATGCTCTCTTGCCCCAAACTCCACATATAAAACAATGTGAGAGTTGTTTTCACCCTGCTCCTGGCCCTGTCCCATCTACCACCTGGCTCGGTGTTGGTGATTTTGCTCTTAACTCCATTATACCTCAATTATGGTTCCCCTGCCTCCGGAGTTTAAATGATGACATGTATTCCCATTTGTTAGGCGTTTTTCACCCACAATCTACTGTCTGAAAATCTGCTGAGCATCTCTGCCCCTAAGCGGCTTCTCCAACTAGCTTCAAAATTGTATTTTTGAAGCGGCTGCCTTTTGACCCTCTTCTTTCTCTTCTCACCCTCCTCTGCCCCAGGGCCCACATGCACACTTTCTTGCTCCCTCCCCTGTAACTCCTTTTATAAAGTCTGACTCATGTCAGGCCCTTTGTGTGCTCCTTTCTGGCTCCCTCTATTGTAACTCCCTGCCAATTTCTTGCAATCTTTGTCTGCTCCTCCGCTCAGCATACTTTCTGGCTGCCTCCCCATTCTCATTCCTTAGCAATTTCAATTGCTTTTTCCCAGTGAGCTTTTCCCTCCTCCCTTTGCTTCTTGTACTTTTATAGGAAATAGGGAATTAATTGTTTTATTTCCAATTTTGGTCTTACTTCTTCTTATACCTCCCAGATATTAAGTCTCCACCCTGCTGGAGGGAAAATAATTACAATAAAACTTGTTTTTACTCCAAGATTGACTCGATTACAACTGGCTTTTAAAACTGGGGTGTTGCCATATTCACCAGTGATTTTCCAATCATTGGCTCTACTTTCATTTCCTCTCGACTTCATTGTTTTTTCCTCCAATGAAAGTTGCCAAACAGCTTTATAACGTAACTAGAAATATAGCAAATTTAAGATCAAGTTTTGCCTCAGACTATTTTAAATATCTAAATAGGAGTTCCTGAGGTGACTAAGGGGCTTCCTTGTTCTTTGTGCTGAAGTGCTTTTATTTCATAGGTAAGCTCATTGTTTATTCAGGTTGATGAATGACATGAGACTTTTTGAAAATTTATCTTGGAATTTCACAACTAACTGTGCTGGAAAGAACCTTAGAGATTTTCCAGCTCCAATCCCTCATTTACAAGTAAAAAACTTGGAACAGAGAATTTAAGTGGCTTGACAAATAAATAATAGCTATTATTTATAGTTTATGTGTTATAGACCTCATTTAATAGTCAAAACAAATCTGTTCTATAATAAATATACTATTTTGTTGTGAAACTTCAGAAACATTCCAATTAAAGTTAGGAAACAGGCAACAGTGCGTGTTTTTACTGTCAATCTTTGACATAGAGGGCCTAGCCAACCCAATAAGATAATCCTATGTAATAAAAGCCTAATATGGTAAGTGTCCGGTCGTCTGGTTAGCCATTCAACCAGTCAAAATGTAATATGCTAATGATATGCTAAGGCTGCTCAACCACAGGCTATGACATGCACTGACCACCAGGGGGCAGACAGTCAACCCATCGACCAGTTGCTATGATGTGCACTGACCACCAGGGGGCAGACGCTCCAACCAGGTTAGCTTGCTGCTGGGGTCCTGCTGATCAGGACTGAGCAAGAGGGCCAGACATGCCCTGGAGCTCTCCCACAGTCCCTCCCCAGCTGGCCAACCTCCCTGTCCCTCCCCGGTGCGGATTGTACACCAGTAGGGTCCCTCAACCTGGCCTGCGCTCTCTCGTAATCTGGGCTGAGGGACCCCCCCCACCCGAGTGCACAAATTTCATGCACTGGGCCTCTAGTTATATTTAAGAAAGGGACACCTAGAAGATAGTTTTTGAGATCCATAAAGTGAATGATTGACAGATATGAACACATAAAAAGTAAATCTTTTTAAAAATATGACAACAAAAAGTTAGGAAATAAGTGGGAGAAAGGGAGATATATTTGGAGCCCATGTGGAGACAAAATTCCACAATATACAAATCCAATAAAAAAACAAGTACCCGCCGAAACCGGTTTGGCTCAGTGGATAGAGCGTCGGCCTTCGGACTGAAAGGTCCCGGGTTCGATTCCGGTCAAGGGCATGTACCTGGGTTGCGGGCACATCCCCAGTAGGAGATGTGCAGGAGGCAGCTGATCGATGTTTCTCTCTCATCGATGTTTCTAACTCTCTATCTCTCTCCCTTCCTCTCTGTGAAAAATCAATAAATATAAAAAAAAAAAAACAAGTACCCAAGAGTAAAATGAGCAAATATAAATAGCTAATATACAGAGGAGGAAATTCAAATGGTTAATAAATGTAAAGATATGCACAGCTCTGCCCTAGCTGGTTTGGCTCAGTGGATAGAGCATCGTCCTGTGGACTGAAGCGTCCCAGATTCAATTCCAGTCAAGGGCACATGCCTGAGTTGTGGGCTCAATCCCCAGTAGCGGGTGTGCAGGAAGCAGCCGATCAATGATTCTCTTTCATCATTGATGTTTCTATCTCTCCCTCTCCCTTCCTCTCTGAAATCAATAAAAATATTTTTTTAAAAGATATGCATAACTTTAATTCTGAGATGTCATCAATATTTTTATTTTCTTTCTCATTCACGAGTGTTATTGTTGTTTTTTGGGGAGTGGGGGGCTGTAATGTAGTGGCTACTACCTTAAAGTTACTGGGCTAATAAGGTAATATTCCAACTGTGATCCCACACTGATCACTAATGTTTCCGGGACCAATTTCATGTGTGGAGGTGAGGAGTTTCAAACACCACCAAGCAACTCAATTCTCATACTATCAACCAGAGAACAGCATCAAATTCCCCAGGTGAAGGGCTCAGTCTTACAAGACTGACACCCCCACCACTTCAGAAACCAGTCCCAAGTCCAGGTTGTCACCGGTGCTCATTCTGACTAACTGGCTATATATAGTTGGTTGGTTCCAATGACTTCCCTCTGAGCAGCTCACAATACTGCTAGAGCAGCTCACAGAATTCACAGTAATATTTTACTTACTAGATTGTCAGTTTATTATAAAAGGATGTAACTCAGGAACAGCCTGATGGAAGAGATGCATAGGGTGAGGTAAGGGGAAAGGGTGCAGAGCCCCCATGCTCTAAGAGCACCACTCTTTTCAAATCTCCACGTGTTCACCAAACTGGAAGCTCTCTGAACCCTATCCTTTTCAGTTCTTACAGGGGCTTCATTACAAGGGCAGGATTGACTAAATCACTGATGATCAATTCAACCTCCAGCCCCTCTCCTCTACGGGAGGTCAAGAGGGTAGGAATGAAAGTTTCAATCCTCTAATCACAAGGTTAGTTCTCCAGGCAACCAGACCCCATCCTTGTGTGCTTTCCAAAGTCACCTCATTAACATAAACCCAGTTGTGGTGGAAAAGGGCTTGTTATGAATAATAAAATACTCATTTCACCTTTACGACTCTAAAGCCATTTCAGGAACTGAGGACAGAGACCAAATATAACAAAAGATGTTCCCACTGCTCTTATCTCTGAGGAAATTCCAAGGGTTTGGGGAGGTGTGAGCCAGGAATATGAACAAATATGGAAAATATATGTTTAGTATCTGAATGATCAAATATGGATTTACTATAAATTACGATATTAGCTAGGAGAAGACCATACTCTTAGTCAAATATTTTCCTCGGAGCTTCTTAGTTATCTAAAAGGTTTTCAAGCCCTTTATTTCTGAATGCCTTGTTTAACTCTTACAGTTAGGATCTCAAAGCAGTTGGCTATTCCAATAATGCAAGGCCATGAACTCCCTCTGTTCACCACAATGCTTTACCTAGCTCATCTCATCTCTTTTAATAACACCATGCTAAATGGAACTAATAACACTCAGCCCACAAAATTAATGTTGTGTTTTCCAGCCACTTCCTTATACTTGCTAGCCTTCTATGTTACCAAAGGTGATAGTTTTAACTATTTGACACTATATATATAACATAGATCACCATATTTCCATCCTCTAATAAAAATTTCTTTGCAACCTGCTAACTGATAGTACAGCCAATCACATGTGTTTTCAGTTTTGTTATGGCAACATCCCTTTTTCAACACCACATTTTGTAGTCAGGGTAACAAGTACTACTGTTTTAACAAATTAACCCTGTGGCCCTGAGAAAGGTATGGTTCTCACTCACAGTGTTCACTGTGGTCACAGCTGTAAGAGCAGTTGTCTCAGAGGTCTAGCTTCTTGTGACACCATCTGAACACAGAGCCCTGCTGAGTATACAATGAGTGAAGAGGAGCAGTGGAAAGTTCACACCCTGATTCATCTAAGGCTTAGCTCAGAAGTATCGCATGTCATGTCTGCTCACAGTCCATAGGTCAGAGCTGGTTTCATTGCATGTGGCTATTGGTGAGCACTCAATGACTCTGCTGAATACCTGTTATAACAAATGTTTCATAATACCCTCTTAATAAAGGAGATGATCATAGATAATTTCACCTGACAATACATATAATATCTATAGTAGTCTCCTAGGGCTGCTATAACAAAACATCACAGACTAGGTGGCTTAAACAACAGAAAATTAGTATTTTCTCACAATTCTAGAGGCTGGAGATCCAATATTAAAGGGACAGTGGGCTTGGTTTCTCCTGGAGACTCACTCCTTGGCTTGCAAACGGTCATCTTCTTGTTGTGTTCTCACGTGGCCTTTTCTCTGCATGCACGTCTCTGGTGTCACTTCCTCTTATGAGAACACTAGAGGCCCAGCACGCATGAAATCGAGCGTGGTTAGGGTCCCTAGGCCTAGCCTGGCCTCCATCACATGGCCTCTGCCGCCCTGCGACGCTACATGAAGCCCCCCGCCCCGGGATGCTCTGCGATCCTCGCGGCCCCTTGACTGCTCCGCAAGGCTCCCCCCAACCCTCAACTGCTCCACGAAGCTTGCTGCCACCCCACGAAGCTCGCCCCGCTAAGCTTGCCGCTGGATGCTCTGCAAAACTCCCCCGCCCCGCGACTGCTTCATGAAACTCGCTGCCGCCCAGGTGACTGCTCTGCTAAGCTCATGGCCACCCCACAAAGCAGCCCGCCAATGCCGCTCAACGGTCCCCAGTCCCACCCACCACCAGCCCCCCCTCATGGTGAGCAGCTCAGGGGCCGGGGGAGGGGGGGACCAAGAGGTTCTCCATGCACTTCATGGTGACCGGTCGCCTGTTCGGTCATTACGGCACCTAGCTCTTTATATGCACAAAAATTTGTGCACTCGGGGGGAGAGGGGGTCCCTCAGCCCGGCCTGTGCCCTCTCGTAGTCTGGGACCGCTCGGGACATAACGACCTGCTGGCTTAGGCCTGCTCCCGGGTGGCAGAGGGCAGGCCCAATCCCTAGGTGCAGCCCCTGGTCGGGCTCAGGGCAGGGCCGATTGGGGAGTTGGGGCGCTGCCCCCTGTCATGCACAGAGCAGGGCGGATTGGGAGGTTGCGATGCCACCCCTAGTCATGCTCAGGGTAGGGCCGATTGGGGGGTTGGGGCACCGCCCCCTGTCACACTCAAGGCAGGGTCGATAGGGAGGTTGCAGCGCCACCCCCTGTCACACACAGAGCAGGGCCGATCAGGGGGTTGGGGTGCTGCCCCCTGTCACACACAGAGCAGGGCCCATCAGGGGGGTTGGGGCTCCGTACCCTGTCACACACAGAGCAGGGCCGATCAGGGGGTTGAGGAGCTCCCCCCTGTCAAGCACAGAGCAGGGCCGATCAGGAGGTTGGGGAGCTCCCCCCTGTCACGCACAGAGCAGGGCCGATAGGGGAGTTGGGGCACCGCCCCATCACACACAGAGCAGGGCGGATCAGGGGGTTGGGGCGCTGTCCCCTGTCCCCCCTGTCACGCTGATCCCGGTGCCAGGAGGCCTCGCTGCTCCGCTGATGCCGGTGCTTGGAGACATATTACCCTTTTACTATATAGGATAGAGGCCTGGTGCACGGGTAGGGGCCGGCTGGTTTGCCCTGAAGGGTGTCCTGGATCAGGGTGGGGGTCCCCACTGGGGTGCCTGGCCAGTCTGGGTGAGGGGCTGAGGGCCGTTTTCAGGCTGGCGGGTGACTGAAGCTCCCAACCTGTCCTTTTTTCCTTTTTTTTTTATTCTGGGCCAGCTTTAGCTCTGAGGCCTCGGCTGCTGAAAGCAGGTTTCTGGCCTTTGTTTACCTTCTGTATTTGAAACAATGTTGCGGTCCTGCTGGCTGAAGCCTGGCTGACTGAAAGCAGGTTTCTGTGGTTTTGTTTAGCTTCTATATTTGTTACAATGTTTCTTAGAGAGCAGCTCAGAGGCCGGCAAGGCAGGCGGGGAACCTGGCTTCCTCCATCACTGGAGCAAGCAAGCCTCCCTGTTCGCGTCAGCTGCCTGGCTGCCAGCCGCCATCTTGGTTGGCAGTTAATTTGCATATCTCAGTGATTAGCCAATGGGAAGGGTAGCAGCCGTATGGCTAATTACCATGTTTCTACTTGTTATTAGATAGGATTAGGACTAGTCTTGGCCCTGGCCAC
>NW_005871118.1:4377108-4404866 GCF_000147115.1 Myotis lucifugus | reverse complement strand
CCCCACTCTTAACACCTCAATTTACCTAAATCATCTTGTAAAAATATTTTTAAAAAAAATAATAATCACATTGGGGATGTACTGGGAGTTAGGATTCAACATATGAATTTTGGGCGACAATTTAGTCCATAACAATATAAAAGTAACCAGTATAATATCCTTACTATAATATGAAAAAAAGTAAAATGAAGTAAATTTGTATTATTTTTCAATAAATTCTTGACCATCACTACAACAGGAGATATACTGAAGCAGTCAGGTACTTGCAGCTACTTATAACAAAAACATATATAGATTTAAGAAAAGTAAAGTGACCAGAAGCCAACTGTGAAGTACTCAGATATAAAAAGGAATAGTGGCATTAGCAGCACTAGAGTAAGATCTATTAAGATAACTAGTAATAGACCAGAATTGTTCGTGTAAGAGAAAAGAAAGACAAAAATAACATTGGATAAATCAGAAATAAAAGCCAAGATTAATTACACATGTCAAAGCAGAAAAAAAATGAGTAAATAAGATATCCTCACACATGAGCTAGACCCTATTTTTATTTATACATAAATACTAATTTATAAATATAGTGTTAAAATAGTCCTTTTGTTATAACATGGGATAAAGTAACACAAAAATATCATCTCTCCTGAAACCTCCTCACATGTTGAAGCATACATTTAATCTTAGAATTTAAGAAGCCTTACATAGGTGATGGAGAATAGAGTATGATTTTTAAAAAGAAACAAATATAGTTCAGCTGGCATAGCTCAGTGGTTGAACACTGACCTATGAATCAGGTCACGGTTCAATTCCCTGTGAAGGCACATACCGGGGCTGCAGGCTCAATCCCTACTGGGGGAGGTGCAGGAGGCAACCAGTCAATGATTCTCTCTCATCACTAATGTTTCTCTCTCTCTCTCCCTCTCTGAAATCAATAAAAATATGTGTGTTTTTTTAAAAAAGAAACAAATATAAAAGACTAAAGTGAACTAGTTTGCTAGACCTCCAGAGACAGTATCAGAGTAATGTTGAAAAGCCATTGGCAGCCAAAAACAATAACTAATTCCAGTTTGTATTTTTTTAAAATATATATTTACTGGGGTGGGGTCCCACAGCCCAGCCTGCCCCCTCTCACAGTCCAGGAGCCCTCAGTGGATGTTCTACTGATGGCCACAGTCTGGCAGCAGAGGCTTGGAGCAGGCACCATGTGTGTGTGTGTGTGTGTGTCCGCTGGGGGCCCGCCCCCAGCCGCATCGGAGGCTCGGAGTAGGCACTCCGTGTGTGTGTGTGGTGTGTGTGTGTGTGTGTGTGTGTGTGTGTGTGTGTCCCCACTGGGGGCCTGTCCCCAGCTGGGTAGGAGGCTCACAGCAGGCGCCCCGTGTGTGTGTGTGTGTGTGTGTGTGTGTGTGTGTGCTTGCCTGATCGTGGATTGCCATGGCGACCCGTGAGCAGGACCTGCTGGGTGCTGCCTATGGGCCACACTTTCCTGCTCAAAGATCGACCCACACGCAGGCCCTGCTGGGTGCTGCCTGTGGGCCACGCTTGCTTGATCGTAGATTTCCGCGGTGACCTGCAAACAGGCCCTGCTGGGTGTTGCCTGTGGGTGAATTGCCATGGCGACCTGCAAGCAAGCCCTGCTGGGGGCTGCCTGCGGGCCATGCTTGCCTGCTCGAGGGCCGTGAGATCTGCTTGCAGGTCGTGGAGGCAATGCCTGCTGGGCTCATGTTGCCAGGGTGACGCCGCCAGCATCCTGCCCCACCGCTATGGGTGTCGCCATCTTTATCGTGGAGTGACGGTTAATTTGCATATTACTCTTTTATTAGATAGGATCATTTTGCCACACAAAGAATAAAAATATATAGAATGCTATTATATGAAACTCTTTTAAGAAACAACATAAAATTCAGTGAGATCTTCATTTTCATGTGATTCTGTTAATTAAATGATATTTGGTTAAGTCTGTCCAAAACAATCTCTTATTTTCCTCATTGCACATGAAAGTCACAGATGACAAAATGCTCCAATTTCTGATTTTGGAGATTTACATATCATGAGCACTGTTACTGCCAGTAACTTGATTTTCTGAAATGGAAAATAGTTCTTGGTAAAGTTACAAACAAGGTAGAATCTTCACTGATTTAACATGGTAGTTGTATTCTTGGAAATTCCAAAATATAAGATGGCTCTGTCTTTTGGTTTTGTTCCATCCACCAAAAGGGTGGATTACAAACAAATATTTGGTAATACGCAGTTACAATCGGCCCGAGTTTACACGTTTCCCGCACTCCACCGCAAATCTATATGAACCGAGTTAAAGACGGCTCCCGCGGAGTACGCGAAATTCACGCGAGCCGACTTAACTCGTTTCCCCCACTCCAAGTGTTAACATGGTAGTTGTATTCTTGGAAATTTCAGTGTATAGTAAAATTTTGTGGAAAAAAAAGTATGTAAAATAGGTTCTTCACTTCTATAATTTTAAATAGGTGTTTCACCCACATGAGTATCTGGGGTATTTGAAAGTCATTTAAGACACAGAATAATATTTCATTGTACAAGACCATTCTGCACATTCTAGGCCATTAATCATGGCTGGCTCATACCTACTAAATATCAGAAACTCTTCCTGTTATCTGTGACAAGTAAAAATACTGCCATCAATTTCCAAAATTCACCCTAGGGGGCAGTATAGCCCTATTGAGAACTACTGTTCTCAAGAAGTCAGCTTGCATCTACTTATATCCATTTCTACTCATATTGTTTTCTGAATCTCTGTGATTGCCTTTCTCTCCTCTATTATTCCTGTCCAACCATTTATTCTTTTACCCTGGAATCCTGCAGAACAGAACTCATGTGTCAAACCTGGATACCCTCTAATCCACTGCTTACTCACTCCAGATTTATCTTTTTACAATATAAAGCTGGACTTCTGATCAAGATGGTGTGTGTTTCACATGAAAGACCATCCTTCCCCTTCTACCTCCACCCAAAAATAGCAAAGATATAATACAAGAAAATATGCCAAGACATAGTCATCCTCACAAATAAATGGCTCCATGTGGAGGGAAAAAATCGAAAAAAAATACAAGAATGTAAGTAATAGTTCTGAGATTTTAAACAGGCAGAGAGCCCTAGTTGGTTTGGCTTAATGGATAGAGTGTCTACCTGCAGACTGAAGGGTTTCAGGTTCAATTCTGATCAAGGGCACATGCTTGGGTTGCAGGCTCAATCCCCCAGTAGAGGGCGTGCAGGAGGAAGCCAATTATTGATGTTTCTATCTCTCTCCCTCTCCCTACCTCTCTGAAATCAATAAAAATATACTTAAAAAAATAAAAAATAAACAGGGAGAGAATTTTCACCTCTACTATGATAGCTGGACTGGAATTAGTCATTGCAGGAAAAGTGACCACACAGACCTACTGTGTCCAGCTTGATTGTCCTGCCATGGGGCTTCCCCATTCATTAACCAAAGCTAGTGCTATTACCTCTGTAGAGGCTTTTTTTTTTTGAGTCATTGCCTAAAGTGGCAGGAAGGAGCAACAAGAACTGGGCCAAATTTCTTATTGCCCATGAAATTGACCTGCTATATCTCTTCAAACAAAAGTCTTGATCCACCAACATAAGACTATTTTTTATTGGATGACCCTACTGAGACAAGTGGAGGCAGTGGTAAGTCTACCAGACACCAAGAAGTGGGAAGATGATGGGAAAAGGGAGAGGTAGAAATGGAGACAAGAGAGAAATTTCTACACAAGATACACTTGCAAATTAAAATTCTAGAACACATAAAGATACTAAAGTTAAAAATAACCAAAATAATTTTAAACCACTCAGCAAATGGGAAGATTAACTCAAAGTAAATGCAAAAAGAGAAAAGTTTTCCAGAAAAATAAATGTCCTTAAAGTCCTCAAAAATTTTTAAAGGAATAATATCTCACAAAAAGCCAAAATTAAAACCATATAACAAAACAAGAAGCTATGCATCGAGGACAGAGGAGGCTTTGAAAAAGCATTAGGGAGAAAGAAAAAGGGAAGATATGAATGGGAAAAGAAGTGACACAAATCCTAGAAATTAAAATTTTAATCATTAGAAAACTAATAGATGATATAAATCCTAGCCAAAAGAGTATTAATAAATTGGAAGAAAATGCAGAAAAACTGAACCAGAACTTGTACAAACACATAGATTTTTTATTATGAAAAGGATTTAAGAGTCCTAGCCCAGCCGGTGTGCTCAGTGGTTGGGTGTTGACCCACAAACCAGGAGGTCATGGTTGGATTCCTGCAGGGCACGTGCCCAGGTTGTGGGCTTGGTCCTCAGTAGGGGACATGCAGGAGGTAGCCAATCGATGTTTCTATCTCTCTATCCCTCTCTCTTCCTCTTTCTAAAATCAATAAAGATATATGTTTTTAAAAAGACAGACAAGTAGAGCAGTGAAATAGAGAGGTTCCCTAAAACAGTCCATTCCTAGAGAGCACCTGATATGTGCCCGTAGGGAGTGGTACAAATTCAGCCTATTATTTTCAGCTGTAAAAGTTTAGCACTAGTCTATGAAAAGGTACTCCCATTCCATATTTTCATACTAATACATGTGTGTTAGATATTTTTGGAGATTAAAAGAACTGAAAATAAATTATACTATCACTTTTATATGGCCTCCCCATCACACTCACTATAAGAGTCTTTGAAATATTATATGATATAGCTGTTCTACAATTTTTCACATCAGTAAAACCCTTTGAGCCATTTGAAGAAATACTTCCCATTTTCCTAAGTACAGGTAATAATGAAATAGAGGGCATGATGCCTGAGACCAACTGAGAGACTGTCAGAAGAACACTTTACCTCTATGTAAAAAGGATAAAATCCACTCTATGTTTTGTTAAAGGTTATTATAATTTTTAAAAAAGACAATCTACATGAAGAAATTTTGTCCCAATTAAAATAAATAGAACATCAAAATAGTCATGGTTTATATCTTGTTTGAGAAAAGGAATTTCAGCCAAACCCCTTCTTAGGAGAACAGAGACCACAGCATTTGCTATTCCTGGGGATGGGCATTTGGTTTAGATACTGAAAGACAGAGTATCAGACTTACTATAGACAGAGAAATCATTTTACAAGGAAGAGGAGATATTAGCCAAACTTATCTATATTTAGTATTTAAATTGATAAAGGAATTATGTCCTTGAGAAAAATTAAAAATTCAGAAATCCCAACTTGTAATAATTAATTAAACACATGATGCTACTTAAAAGAAGTCATTACATTTTTAAAAGACAAAGAGGTTGAAAGGGGCCCAACCGGGCACCTTTCAGAGGTGAGATATGTCCATTGTAAATCTCATAGGAATACAAGAAAAGGATAGAAGAAACAATGTAGAAGTAGTTTTTTAAAGATACAAAATTTTACTATTTAAACTAGGAAAGTACTGACAGGAAAAAAGCTAAAAGACTAGGGACAGAATAGAATCCAGAAACAGACATAGAAATATATGACTTGTTGTATGATAGAGGTGGCATTGCAAATAATTCAATAAATGGACTAGGATAATTGGGGAGAAACTACATATGCCTACCTTACGTCATACACCAAAATAAATCCATAAAGATTAAAAAACAAAATGCTAAAAACAAAACATTTTGACATTTAAAAGAGAATCTAAATATTTTTATGATCTTGTTATAACAAAGAATTCCTCAAATAAGACACAAATTGCACAAATTATAAAAGAAGCTATTAATAAATTTGATATTACCAAAATTTCAACAGAGCAAAGGCTAAGGACTAGGAAAATGTATTTGGACACATATAACTGGAAAAAGACTGGTACCAGGATAAATACAATAATTTCTAAAAAGTAATAAAAATAATATTAGTAACAAAATTTTAAAATAAAGAATTGAAACAGGTATAATCACAGAATAAAAACTTAAATGGCCAAAAAATGTGAAAAGATGGTCAAACTGACCAATAAACAGAAAGAAGAAAATTAAAACAATAAGATATAATTTCCCACCCATCGAATTAATAAAATATGTTATAATCAAGTATGTTGAGAAGCAATCAGAGGACTGTAAAATTGGTACAAATACCATAAGGAGTATTTTGGCAATATCTAATAAAATTGGTATACATTCCTCATGTATGAGTTAGCTGGTGTCATAATAAAGCTGAATAACAAGCCACCCAACAGCCAGAGGTATAAAGCAGTAATTATGCTCATGCTCACAGCTCAGTGGGGGAGTAGATGGTTATTATGACATTCATATAATGACTTCCTATGTGGCAGTATAAATGAATGAACTAAGGCTATACATAGCAACCTAAATCAATGTATAGCACATAATGTGGAGGGAAATGAGCAATTCACAAAAGGATAACCTTTAGTATCATACCATTTGTATTTCATAACATTTTAAATTCAAGCCAAATATGACAAAAGCATTTTCATGGCCTTGTGTGGTTATTACAATAGCCTGTCAGACAAGTAGATTAGCTGACACAGAAACATCACTTCCAGAAAAAGATTTTGAGAAAGCCCTTGGATATTCTGATGTTTCCAGTTCCACATGTAGTCCCTCTAGACAGCTAATCAGCAACATATTTTATGTCATTCCTTTAGGCATCCATCCTAGAACCTGTAGGCAGCTCACATTCTGTTTGCTTTTATAAAGACCCAAGTAATAGTTTGAGGTCACGCTGGGAAAACTCAGAGCCAATAAATTGCAGTCCCACTGTACTTATGTCATGGCCTCCCAATGATTGTGCTGGCCTGAGGTACCCATTTACGGTCCAACTGTACAGCAGACACATGAGAAAAACACCACAGAGCTAAAAATACCCATGCTGTTATATGTTTTCTTATGACACAGCCACCACACTTGGAAGAATCAACTATATTAATGTGCAAAGAGGAGACCGCTTGGGTTGAGACAAGAATTGGGTGTGCCCAGCGGTGTCAGGCAGCTACCAGATGGCAAGCCGTGCTTGGCTGGAGAAAAAAATAAAAAATAAAAAAAACGCTGTCAGGAGTTAGCAGAGTCCCAGACACTGACTGGGGTTCAGGGACAGGATTCAAAGCCCTACTGATGAAGGAAATATCAAATAAAAAGCCAGGACACAGAAAAAGAAGAAATCGAGCAACAGCCAGTTTGTAAGGCAGGACCTGGGGCACAGGGATGAAAGCGTTCAGACATCACTCAGTCATTCTCTACCGAGGGTCCACTGTGTGCCAGGCTCTGGACTGGCTGCTGGGCTCAAAGACCTGCTCTCTTTTTCCACAGAGGCCTAAGAATTTCTATACTTGTACATGCAGGTAAAATTATTGAAAATCTACAAGTTACAGGTAAGAGAGAAAATTACTACAAAAAAAAAGTAAGAATTGAGGATTAGAGAAAAGAATCAAGTATTTTATCTTTGCAATGTTGATATTACTTGACTTTATAAGCTTTTATTACTTTGATATTAATTTATAATCATATCAGTTTTTAAAGATAAATAAAATGATTGTTCACAATCAGCTTAACAGATGTATAAATTAAAGCCCAAAGACATTAAGGAATTTATACAAATTCATGTGTCAAGTTAGTGCTAGAGCCAATGTTAGAATTTAGGTTTCCCGTGTTCCAATTAGTGTTTTTGTTTTATTTTATGCTACACCTTCTGATCAAGCTATGTACTGTAAATACAAACATACTCGGTCAGATGTGGCCAGGAGTCCAAGAAACTTTCACTGCCATAAATTTTGAGAGTTCATGAAAGAAACCACTTGATCTTTAAATTTGGTAAGTTGCTCTTAAGGCATATTTTATGATACTCTGTTTGAGAACCAAAAATCTGCTTTGATTTTAATCATTGCATTTATATCTGAATTCTATAAATATTATAAAGTAATGGGAATAGCATGGAGCCAAAATTACAGAAATATATTAAGATTTGATAGCTTTGATTTTATAACAAGAACTTAAAAAACGTTCAAGTCTAGTTCTCTAAAAGTTTTCCCAAGTTGCTACAAAATTTGTCCTTAAAATGTCAGAAAAAAACACCTTGCTTACAAAGTGTTGATATCCAGCTGAGATTTCCCATCATTTAGTCTCATCTTATCCTTCCTGGGCCCATCAACCTTCACACTCACCCACTCTGCTTCCACTCACTTCTCTGCTGATTTCAATCAACAGCCATCACACTCAAGAAAAGCTGCCCACATTAGGCTCTCAGTAATAGCTATGGATTTGAGATGCTCATTTCTGCTTTAGCTTTACACACGTCTTCAGACTTAATTCACCCACTCTTTTATCTAATCTTATTTCTTATTATGTTTAGTCAAATGAGATTATAATTTTAAAAAAAATATATGTTTTATTGATTTTTTACAGAGAGGAAGGGAGAGGGATAGAGAGTTAGAAACATCAATGAGAGAGAAATATCGATCAGCTGCCTCCTGCACACTCCCTACTGGGGATGTGCCCGCAACCAAGGTACATGCCCTTGACCGGAATCGAACCTGGGACCCTTGAGTCCACAGGCTGACGCTCTATCCACTGAGCCAAACTGGTTAGGGCTGAGATTATAATTTTGATAATCTATATTTAACATCCAAAAAGACACCATTACTTTTTTTTCCCTCTCATTTAATATTGATCAAAATTAAATGGCAATTCTAAGTGACGAGAATGCACAATGGCAATCAGGAGAAATCCTAGGAGAGAGCAAGACCAGAGGAGCGCAGCAGGAGGCAACAAGTGGGAAATTTGGCAAGGAGATAAGGTTCAGTATTAGGGTTTCAGTAGCAGGAAATACAGTGTGTCCCCAAAAATGTATATGTACTTTGAATAATTATTAATTCCAATGGGTTAAATCTGAAAAGAATGAAACATTAGAATTAATAATGATACATTTTTTGGGACACCCTATAGAATGGGCAGAAGTCAAGAAAGGCAGGGTGTCAAAGAAATTCAATAGCAATTACATAAGAGTATAATATTGATAAGGATGACTGTCAATGATAGCTGCTTATTCAATATCTATTTGTACTTTTCTTTCCTTGCAAAAAGAATAGAGGAGAGAAGGGAGAGAAGAAGGAGAGGAAGCAAGAGGAGGGGAAAAAGAAGAGAAGGGAAAGGGGAAAGAAGAGAGAAAAAGAAGAAAGGAAGGAAAGAAATAAGTGCTATTTCAATATCAATGTCCCCAGCTAAATGATTTTGTTGTCCTACCTCCCTTATAGGTGGGAATGCTTGTGTGGCATCCTTCTGTCTGTAGAAAACTGCATCAAAGACTCCAATTCTTCACCCTCCCTATGGCCATGTGGTCTGTCGTGTACATATGCTATGCTCTCTTACTTGAGTCTGAGCTCATCCATGTGATTTGCTTTGGCCAATGGGATGATCTGTGCCAATTCTTAGCCTTGATCTCAAGAGGCCTTGCATGTTTCTGCTTGCTTACTCTTGCATTTCTGCTCTTCTGAGATAGTTAACTAGTGTCGGGAAAAGCAACAGAAAGAGATGATGAAGAGCTGTCCCAGATAAGAAGCCTCAACCAAGCCCAGCCTAGTCCAGCCAAGAGCAGAGCCTCCAGCTAACATGCAGATGCATAAGTGAGCTCAGCAGAACTCAGCAGAACCACCCAAGTGAGCTGTGCCCCACAGCATAATACATAGGTTGTTACTGCTGTGCACCACTGAAGTGTTGTAGTATTTGTTATGTATCTAAACGGATACACTAATCAATGAGACATGTTTACATGTGATGGAAGTGGGGAGGAAAGGCATTGAGAAAGCCTTTGCTTCCCTAAAACAGCAATATTCCAATTACTCTTTCTCCTTCTCCCCACCTTCAGCTCAGACTGAATGTATACAAGTGTAACAGCCATTTTGTGATGACGTGTATATACATAAAGTTACTAAAGAGGATAGAGCAAAAGACGGAAAAGGTCTGGATCTCTGCTGGCCTTAAGCCTGGACTGTGTAGCTCTGGATTTCTTGTTATTTGAAATATGTGAGATATAATATAAACTTCTATGTTAAGCCATTATATTCAGAATTCTATTATATGCAGCCAAAATTATCCTTAATACAAGAACCAAAGTACAACTCAATTAGTAGAATTGGGCATATGGTAAAAACAAATGCAAAACACCAGCCAATGGAAATAAAGAGAAAAGTCTGCATAGAACATGAAGCAGAGCTGACTAGACCCCAGACCATTGCCCTAGAATTCTTCATTTCATTTGAAGGGTGGGTTTGAGCCCAGAGAAAGGAAGAAGTTGAGTGAAAATGTTTAAATCCTACAGAGACAGGGACTCAAACAAATAATTACAGTGACATTATGGGGTTTAATCTGATCCACTGGCCACATCTTTTAGGCCTAGATTATTTGGGGGCTTCAAACTTTTCCTTTTCCATTAAAAAAAAAACATTTTATTACTTTCCTTTCTAATACTCTTTCTTTATTTATTTCTTTCAATATGCATACTTCTTTGAATTGATATTGCTTTCACAACATTCCTTTTTTAGCTACAGTCTTGTTAACATCATCATATATCCCTTTGTGCCATGAAATATGCACATTTACAAAAAAGATTTAAATTTTTTAATTTTTTTAAAGTATGGCACAGCATGTCTTTATGAAAAACTAGAGGCCCAGTGCACAACATTCATGCACTGGGGAAGGAGGGGGGTTCCTCAGCCCAGCCTGCGCCATCTCCCAGTCCAGGACCCCTCAGGGTATGTCTGCCTGCCAGCTTAGGGGTCCTTAGCACTGTGCTCACAAGCCATGAGCCTGGCTTGTGGCTGAGCAGTGCTCCCCCTGTGGGAGCACACTAACCACCAGGGGACAGCTTCTGCATTGAGCATCTGCCCCCTGGTGGTCAGTGCACATCATAGCGACCACTCATTCTGCCATTCAGTCAATTTGCATATTAGGGTTTTATTATATAGGACTAGAGGCCCAGTGCACGAAATTCATGCACGGGGGGGGGGGGGGGGGAGTCCCTCAGCCCAGCCTGTGCCCTCTCACAGTCTAGGAACCCTTGGGGGATGTCTGCCTGCCGGTTTACCTTAAGCCAGCAGTTGGACATCCCTCTCGTAGTCCAAGACCTCTTGCTCTTTACTGTCTGCCTGCCTGCTGCTCCTTAGTGCTGCCACGGAGGCAGGAGAGGCTCCCACCACTGCCATTGCGCTCACCAGCCGTGAACCCGGCTTCTGGCTGAGCAGCGCTCCCCCTGAGGGAGCACAGTGACCATCAGGGGGCAGCTCCTGCATTGAGCATCTGCCCCCTGGTGGTCAGTGTGCATCATAGCTACCAGTAATTCTAGTCGTTCCACCGTAATAGTCGCCTAAGGTTTTATTATATAGATGGTAGGAAGGGCATAATTACTTACAGAAACCAAAGAAAAAATAAATTCTATTTAAAACCAGTTGAAATTTTATTTTTTTAATATATTTTTATTTATGTCAGAGAGATTTCAGAGAGAAAGGGAAAGGGATAGAGAGGGATAGGGAGAGACAGAAACATCAATGATGAGAGAGAATCATTGATTGGCTGCCTCCTGCATGTCCCTTACTGGGGATCAAGCCCACAACCCAGGCATGTGCCCTTGACAGGAGTTGAACCCAGAACCCTTCAGTCCACAGGCTAATGCTCTATCCACTAAGCCAAACTGGCTAGGGCAGCCGTGGGCAAATTACAGCCCGCGGGCCGGATCCGGCCCGTTTGAAATGAATAAAACTAAAAAAAAAAAAAAGACCGTACCCTTTTATGTAATGATGTTTACTTTGAATTTATATTAGTTCACACAAACACTCCATCCATGCTTTTGTTCCAGCCCTCCGGTCCAGTTTAAGAACCCATTGTGGCCCTCGAGTCAAAAAGTTTGCCCACCCCTGGGCTAGGGCATAAAACCAGTTGAAATTTTAAATAAAATCTTTTATATTTCCTAGCACAAAGAAATAACTGAGTATCTAAAGAAGTCTTAAGAAACCACCAATGTGACATAAATATGTGAAAATACAAGTTAAATTTGAAGAAACACCTGAGAAATGCCACAATGTAAAGCCATGTGGACCCCCTTTGCCAGCATTCTCTCCTGGAATTGGATTGCCCTGGGCTACTGGATTAGTAGCTCTGACTTTCCAGTGCTCTTCAACCTGCCCGATGATTTAGTATCCCCTCCAAACATGGTTAATGTACAAAGACATGGGATTGATTTCCACATTCTTTTGTTGTTGTTGTTCAAACACAGTGTTTGGGATTTCATCAACACAAAAATAAAATTTATTGAAAATCCCATGTGTTATTATTTGAGCCACTGATAGTTAAAACAACAGCGGGAGCCCAGCCACCTTTGGTTCAGTGGTTGAGTGTCGACCCACGAACCAGGAGGTCACGATTCAATTCCCGGTCAAGGCACATGCCTGGGTTGCAGGCTCAATCCCTGGGTGTGCAGGAGGCAGCCGATCAATGGTTCTCTTTCATCATTGATGTTTCTATCTCTCTTTCTCCCTCTCTCTTCCTCTTTGAAATCAATAAAAATATAAAAAAAACAGGGGGAGACAAACTTGGCAGAGTCCACCTGAATTCTTATAGCGTTAAAACTGTGGGGATGCCGAAACCGGTTTGGCTCAGTGGATAGAGCATCGGCCTGCGGACTGAAAGGTCCCAGGTTCGATTCCGGTCAAGGGCATGTACCTGGGTTGCGGGTACATCCCCAGTAGGGGTTGTGCAGGAGGCAGCTGATTGATGTTTCTCACTCATCGATGTTTCTAACTCTCTATCTTTCTCCCTTCCTCTCTGTAAAAAAAAATCAATAAAATATATTTTAAAGAAAAAAAAACTGTGGGGAGCGGCTATAGGGTTAAGCCTCGGACTGACCTGTTGGCAAAGTCACAAACAAGTCCCAGCTTAGAGGGCACAGTCCTCTTAAGCATAATTAGGCTTGACCTTATGACGCTCCCTAGATCTTACCTGGGAAGCTAATGGGCTGAGGGAAGTGCAGCAAGAACAAGAAGAAAAACAAGTGAAACTCACAAGAATAAACAAGTGAAACTCACAAGAACAGTGTAACTTTGGTAACCACTACCTTTTTTACCTCTGATTATAAAATAAAGGCTCAGATTGCCTCGGGATCTTTTCTCTGTGGCCTCAGCCAGGCACAGGAAGATCCACGGAGACTAAAGAGAGCTAGAGAGTTCTGAACACTGTCTCCGTGTAAAACATTCTTCGCTGACTCCGTCCACACCTTTGGGAACCCCTGGACCACTGGGGCTGGACCCGGGCATCAAACATTAAGGACTTTAGAGTATCTAATAAATATATCAATTAGAATTTTGATTTTGTTTGTTTGTTTGTTGGCTGCAGGCAAAGTAAAGAAACTTAACAACCTGAGGAGGGAAGAAATACACGGGGAGTCGATAAGGATAGTTCATGGAGTTGGAAGAAAAAGCTAGATAGAACGGCTTCAGGAAGGACAGTAACCTGGGAAACTCCAGGGATCTTAGTGGCAGTCATTAACAGACTGTTTCTTGAGAATACCAGTATCAAGAATAAGTCAGTCTCAACTGGTGTTTGTACAGAAAGAGAGCATCTGATGACTAGGGGAAGACTAAAGTACTAGCAAAGTGAGTGTGCGAGTTTCCCAAAGGAAATTTAAGGGCTATTGTGCAAGGAACAGGTCATAAATGTTGGACAAAGTCAAGAAATGTTCACCATAACAATAAAATTCAAAGTCCCAAGTTTCATTTCCCTGGGTAGAACAAGGCACCAATAAGGGAAAGTAAGTGTTACAAGAAGACCCAGGGTCAAAACAGAGCTTGCATTCTATTCAAGAGACTCATCTACTTTATTCCTCCTAATATAAAGGATAAGAAGTAAGCTAGGTAAGAGAATCTCCACTTTGTAAATTAACATAATCCATGTTTAAAGAGTAAAGGGCTAAAAGTTAAATTTCTGCAATTGTTCTTTTTTAAAAGTAAAAATTATTTTTTTAAACTTTTGTCCTTTGAACACAGATGGCCATATAAATTTCACATTGGAAATGGTTATAGTATTATTACAAAATCTTTATCATGAGGTTATTTCAGAACCTTCGTTTTTCATAAACATAAGATGAAATGCAAAGTGTTACATTTCATAGAAGCAGTGATTTCATTACATTAAACTAATGGGAGAACATTAAACGAAGAGATTAGCACAATTAAAATCAACTGATAATTGTTTGATATATTTTTTCTAGCTCCAATTCAGTATTTCCATTTAATAATAATCATGTATAAAATACCAAGTGAATTAATCATGTTAAAGGTGCTGATTTAAATGCCAAAAATTAACATGACCTTTTATTTAATCAAAACTGTGGGTACTTTGAAAAGAGAGGACTTAAAAAATACTTTCCTGGGCATACGTCAAGATTCTCAGTAACTATCCTTTCCCAAACTGTTCCTCTCAAAGTCCCGGCTATTCCCCGATCTGGTACTCAAAAGACTACTGTACTAGACTATTCATGACTACATTACCTGTAGAGTTCGGCTGGCTGATGGTAGAAGAGGAAGTCGGAGAGATTCAAGGCACAAGAAGGATTTGAAGCACCACTGTTGACTGTGAAGATGGAGAGGGTCACGTTCAAGGTCTGGAGAGAGACCTCGAGGAGTGAGAGTCTCACCCGACAGCCAGCAAGGAAAGGTGGACCTCTGTCCTACACTCATGGAGTCTTTTTTTTTAATATCTATTTTATTGATTTTTTACAGAGAGGAAGGGAGAGGGATAGAGAGTTAGAAACACCGATGAGAGAGAAACATTCATCAGCTGCCTCCTGCACGCCCCCTACTGGGGATGTACCCGCAACCAAGGTACATACCCTTGACCGGAATCAAACCTGGGACCCTTCAGTCCGCAGGTCGACGCTCTATCCACTGAGCCAAACCGGTTAGGGCTCATGGAGTCTTGAGTGGATTTCAGGGGGCATATGGAAAATCTCTGTACCTTCCTCTCAATTTTGTTGTAAAACTATAACTTCTCTAAAATAATAGTCATTTAAAAAGTCAAGTTGTATATTTATAATTCTCACCTTGAAATCAAAATTTTCAAAAATTTAGGGAACCCCTAAAAACAGAACTTATTTTAAAAATGTAGAACTCCTAAACTATGGATGGAGGTAAAAACAAAATAATTGATAAACCCAAAAATAAATTTAAAAGAAAACTCCAAGGAATTAAAAGGATGGTAGAGTCCAAACTTACTAGCAAGTCACAAAATTTGTGAATGGTTTAAACATAGTGCAGATTTAAACAATAAATTTTAAGATCACTAAAGTAATCTTTTGGAAGGAATATTGCTAAACTGAGTTAACTAAAACTCTAAAGCTTTGAGTCATTATTGCATAGACATAAACATGTTTTATGTTGAGTATAAAATTATATTTATTCATTAGACAGATGTCTCTTCCTCTTGGCTTAATCTAAAAGAATTACCATAAAATGTGAATGTTTTAAATTTACCTTGTAAAAGACAGAAATTCTCAGATACAGTTCATTTTAAATTTAGTTTATGTAATTTATAAAAGATTTTTAAAAACAAAATGACAAAATAAGGTAGCAGATGAAAAAATCTATGACAGGTAAATGTTAACAAAAAGATATAATGCATTAATATTTAATAGCAAAATATAGGTTTCAAAACATTAAAAAGGACAAAGACTAATATTTTAGATTATAAGGAAATAATTCACCAAGAAGGATAAACAGTCAAGATAAATAAACCAATGGAGAAATTGACAAGACCATAATCTTGTGAGGAAACTTTAATGTGGGCTCTCTCAAAAAGAAAATACACATACTATTCCAAAACAAATGGAAAATTTACAAAATGTAATTACACACTACATAATTTTATTTCAAGTCCTATAAAAATGAAATTAAATAATACTTTACTAAAGATGAGAACCCATATTATCATGTAATTATAGATGTGTATATGCATCAATCATGAGTGAACAATTCATCACTATAATAATTGTAGGTTTTTCTGTTACAACTGCAATCTGGCTTATTAAAGAGTAAACTTATACAAGACCATGATAAAGCTCTTGTTATGATTGTTTAGGGCTGTCTGTGTGAAAGAAAATATGTATGAGTAGAAATATGACCTAAGTCTCACAAGTGTTCTTAATAAGTAGCCTGTGGCTCAGTGGTCGAGCTTTGACCTATGAACCAGGAGGTCAAGGTTCGATTCCCGATCAGGGCACAATTGCAGGCTCCATCCCCAGTGTGGGGTGTGCAGGAGGCACCTGGTCAATGATTCTCTCTCATCATTGATATTTCTATCTCTCTCTCCCTCTCCCTTCCTCTCTGAAATCAATTTAAAAAATAAAATAAAAAATAAGTAGCCTGAGAGAATCTTGGACTGCATTGGTCTGCCTATCAATCTTAGCAGTCTCCAAAATCAAGAAGTTTTACATGTGAACTCTGGGGCAGAAGACAGCAATCTCAGTGTTCCATTTTGCAGGTTATTTGGGCACAACAGATGCTAGTGTCAGTTCATTACCCAGTCTTGGTGCACATACTACTCAGGCAGTAAACATGTGCAACTCATAGTACCACCACCAACATTGACTCTTCACTTTCCCTGTGTCTGTATTAGATTAGATACGATAAAGGCTCTTGTAAATGGGAACAATATAAGCAACAATTTTGAGCAGTGTGCCTTGAGGCTAACTCTATGCTGGCAGAAAAGCACTACAATTCTCTTGCTTTGCCAAGAAACATTGCCTCGCATTAAACGGAAATTGAGTCTAAGTTTGGGCTCCTTTTTAAGGCAAGAGGAAGAGTCTTATAAGAAATTTCCCCTAAAAAAAAATGACAGTTGCTCAGTTATAAATGGAGCCCTTGTTTAGGATAATAAACCAGTTATTCATTTTCACTGAACATGTTTTCAATTGGA
This sequence comes from Myotis lucifugus, assembly GCF_000147115.1. Taxonomy (NCBI): domain Eukaryota; kingdom Metazoa; phylum Chordata; class Mammalia; order Chiroptera; family Vespertilionidae; genus Myotis; species Myotis lucifugus. Next base: position 4,387,943 of record NW_005871118.1, on the reverse strand, counting down.
GAGAAAAATCTAGAACTGTATGTTCTAAAACCAGTTTATAAATTTCCTACAAGACATTCATCTTTTTCCTAGCCTTCGTCTTTTTCTTCTAAGAATATAATATGTTTGATTCACAGAGAATTTTAGCAGCCAATTAATTATGAGTCACTGAATTTTTCACTCCTATCGATACATCACTGAGTGTGTGTGAATATACACATAGGTAGTCGTATGAGGGTTAGTGTTTAAGAACTTCTCTCTGTGGAGAAAAAAAAAGGGGGGGGGTGATTTGTAACCTTTGCTGGTTTCCATCGTATAAATATTCCCTCCATGATTTCAAGCTACCAACACGATTCCTGAAAATTTAACAATCAACTCTCAGGAGCCAGTGCCAGCCAGTTCCAGCACACCACTGGGGGGAGGGGGAGTGCTCTTGAACCATCAAAATTGAATTGGTGGCAGCATCTTTATCTAGCTATTCTGAGTACGCAGTTTAGGATAAATAATTTGTGGTAAATGTAATCTTTGATATTTTGCTCAATTATATTTTTACTGAAGCAAAAATTCAGTGAAAGGTGGTTGACTATAATAGCACAAGGGAAAAAGAGCGATAGTAATAAAAGGTAATCAACCCTCAGAATAAAAGCAGATTTTTAAAAGAAATATTGAAGTTCTTTTCAAAGCAGAGCCTAAAGACAATACATTAAGTCTCTGTGTTGGCTTGTTTCTTCTTTTTAAATGTGAGGTAGATAATAACCATTACCTTCATGCTCTGTTCAGCCCTGAGAAGAGCTTTCAAGCTGTATTTCAGACATGCAACATTAAAGTCACGCTGAGAGCTTTCCTTTTAAAGCAGACAACGGCTTTTATGGATGGGAGGAGACGGCATTCAGCTGCCCTCCCGGGCTGTGTGACTCTGAGAAGCTTTGTATGATTTTCAAATAGGAGAAATGATCTTACTGACATTTTCTCCCAACCTAGAAATGGACTCCTTTTAACTGGGAAACTAGAAGGCATGAAACCTTGTTTTTTTCCCTAAGTTATTGTACCATCTAAGTGTTTTTCAAATTTTTGAAATAAAACATCGTTTTCTAAATGTAAAGTTTGTTTGATTCAGTTTTATGCATTATATCAAACAGCAAACACACACATGCATATACATGTACAGGAAAAGATATTAGTAATTTTTTGGTTCACAACATTAACTCTCTAAAGAAAGTATAGTTCTTAAATAAAGAATTTTGAGACTGAAAGGAATTAAGATGATACTTCAAACATTAATCAACACTGCCAGTTCTACTGACAGTATTCCAGTGAAAAGAACAAAGCAAGCTGGGGGTAAGAACCACTGAAATGATAATAACACTTATTGCACATATACACATATGAAGTCACTTAAAGGTTTTCGGGTCGTATTTTATACAGTTAATTCATGAAGGTTACATTTCAGTAGTAAGAAGACTTCACAGTATTGGTAATACTAATTATCTACATGAAATAAAACAGCCTACAGGTAATGGGTGTCAATCTTTTGCTTTCAGTAGGCCCTTTCATTCAACCACTTTGCTGTTATATTCTCACATCTTTCATGTCACTCTATAGATTTATTTTCATGAAAGTGAGTGCTTCACTTTCAAATACAACCATAATTTTGAGTACTTTATACTTGAGCATCTATTTTTGCCCTTTCAATCAATTCATCAAATGTTAAGGAAGCCCCCTACCAGGTGTCAAACTATTCTAAGTCTAGGAGAAACTCTGGGCTCTTTGTACCAAAAGTATTTGGGTGAGATGTCATGAAGCTGATATCCCTTTTCCCAATTTATGACCTAAAAGAAAATTTTAGAGACTATACCAAATAGTATTTCCAAAGCAAAACTTCATGTGTTCTCTCAGTAATAAAATAAATGATGAGCACCAGTTATTCAGTTGAGCTTAATATATTAACTGGACATATGTAAAAATGTATGATTCATTTGCAAATGTACTATAAGGAATTTGATCAACAGGCTCTAGGTTGTTGAAATATGTTTAACTGAATTATCAGTAACATTAATATCATTAAAACATTATTTCCAATAAATGATCATTATTGATTTTTGCCTTATTTCTGTGCTTAAACATTTATTTCTACCACAATCAACAAATGCTGTTCATAAATAAATAATAGAAAAAATGTTTAATAATGTAGGTAGCAAGATGGTTTACATCAGTTGTTTTGAGACTAGGATATAGTAATCCTAAGGCTAGCTAAGAACATTCCATGGAGGATTGGGACAAGGATAGTTTCCCAGAAATAAATCTCTTTCATGATGATTCCTCCTTCTGCTTCACCAAAGACCTTATTTGAAATATTGGTGTAGGTGTTGAAAAAGTTAAGTAAGGGTTGGGTATGAAATCATACTCAATTCTTTGCCTTAAAAACTGTAGGAGGAAACAAATCAATCTATATATCTATATCTATATCTATATCTATATCTATATCTATCTATATAACCTACTAGAGGCCCAGTGCACGAAATTCATGCACGGGTAGGGTCCCTAGGCCAGGCCAGCAATCAGGGCCCATCAGGGCCTTCTGGCTGCCGGCTGGGGCCTTCCTTCATTTCGCGCTGCTCCCTAGTGGTCAGCACACATCATAGCAAGCGATCAAACTCCCAGTCTCTTGGTGGAATTCCCAAGGGGACACTTTGCATATTAGCCTTTTATATATATAGATAGATATATATATATCTATATGTACTTTACTTAGAGGCACTGATTATAATGCGAATCATCTCCACAAATGCCTTCACAACATCTAGACCATTATTTGATTAAATGGGAGCCAGCCATAGCCTAGCCAAGTTAACTATCACAAAGATCACATATGATTTTTTGCATATGACTCCCAAGTTCAAAATCTGAATGACATTACTGTAAAAACTTCCATTCCTATCTACTTATTTAAACAGACATACTCTTTCCATCTGTAATATAAAAATTCAAACAGAATTGATGTTCAACCCTGTCTCATTCTAGTAATAATATTCACCCATGTCTGCATAAGGTCCTTTGTAAAATATTTCCAACCACTCCCTAAGAAATGTATTTCCTTAATTATGTTTCAAAATTTATATCTGTGCTGTTTAGTTCAATTGTGTACTAATAACTATAATGAAAACTCATTTTAAAAATGTCTGAATAGTAAGACCCTTATAGACACAAATCTTTAAAAATTATTTCCAAGTGGGTATACATTTTTTTTTATTACAGAGCAATCTGATTATTAATGAAATATCTTTAAGCATAAAAATAAATTAAGTTAGGATAAAATTCTGTGGGAGCAGTAACACAGAAATAGAAGTACAAAGCAAACTAAAAGTGAAATTTCTGGTTTAAAAAGTTACTCACCAATTTTGGACTGGATTATAGTTAGCAACATAGTACTTTTATTTTTAGGTTACATTGAGTTCTTGTTATAGAGTTTTATTTTAAAGGTCAATGTTTACCTTACACTGGAAATGATACCCTTTTAAATTATGAGGAGAAATTTTAAATGCACATGTAGATGGATAAGAAGATATATAGTTTTTCAAAATTCTTTTAGAAGATATTTAAGAAAAAAATCTTAGAAGACTAATGTCATACATGGTATGTCTTAAGAACACAAAGACACTTCTACCTAAAAATAACTCTGTACTAAACCAAGGAAATGCTTCAAGTTTTCAACTCTACAGAATACACTGCTAAAATAGAACTGATCATCTAGTTCAGTTCCATTATTACAAATGAGGAAATTGGGCCCAAAAAGGGTAATATGAGGTTCTCTTCACCTACCCCAGTATCTTTGACTACATCATAATACAGAGGCACCGTGACAAGGTATGGCACATCCTCTTGCTATCCAGACAAAAATATAAGAGGCAAACACACAGCATCATAATGTTAGATATATGAAAAATATGACCATTATTAAACTATCGCCAAGAAACGTTTTTATCACTTTCAAGATCATCATTTTTTTTCTAAGGTAAACATAGCCTTCGTTCCTGGAGTTTCAGAATTTAATAGATATTAACATGAACCATTTCACAGTCTGATTCTGACAGTATATAAGCTACTAACAAGCATCCTCTTTAGATGCTAAATACCCTGAGATCCATTGGGTTAAAATGGAAGGAGTACCTGGGTGCTTTATCTGTTGTAAAGTGCTTAGTGTAATGATCACTACACTTTTATTGAGCAAAAAAAATGGGGGAGAAAAAGGTCAAAATAGTATCATATTAACTTTTAGCAATTTATATTAGGGTAGTACTACTGTAGATGGTGTTTTCCTTTTTCCTATAATGAGGTTGTATTACTTCTACTAGAGGCCTGGTGCACAGATTCATGCACATTGAAAGTAAATCAATTAGAAGGTGGTCGGCAGGGCAGGACTGTGTGAGACGGGTTGGACACGCCTTGGAGCCAACCTCCCGCGATCCCTCCCCAGCCGGCTGCACCTGGGTGGCACTGGGGCTCAAAAGGCACCTGTGGAGCAGGGTCCCTCTGGCAGGTAGGGTCCCTCGTCCTGGCCTGTGGGGATCAGGCCGAAACCAGCAGTCCGACATCCCCTAAGGGGCCCAGGAGTGCAGTGCGAGAGGGCACTCTGCAAAGTTGCTGCTGCTCAGCAGTTCCTGCGTTGAGCATCTGCCCCCGGTGGTCAGTGTGCATCATAGCTACCGGCTGGTCGCTTAGGCTTTTCTTTATATATATATATAAAATGAAAGAATTTTTAGGTATGTTCAAGTAATACACACTGGTCTAGGTTCACAGCATTTTTGGAGTTTAGATGAAAGAGCAATATTGGGAGGGGGGGTATTGCAGAGTTTTAAATAAAGCTGTAGTAAGAAATATACAGTGTGGTAAAAAAATAAATGAATATTAAAGGCATTTATGCCATCACTCTGTTATTTAATACACGTATTTCATGTAACGAATGGAAGAAGAAATGAAGTCTAACCCTACTGGGTTGTAACCCTGCTTCAGCCCTAGAGTATTATCTGTCTGAGATGCCCAGTATGAATTTACAAAAAAAAAAAAAAAAAGAATTAAATGAAATTCTTTCCCTGATTAAACCTCGGAAAAGACAGTAAACAAGATCTATTTCTAAGCACTAAGCAAACATTACAATTAACATGTCTTACTATATAAAACTCCACTATTGGAGATACTTTTAAGTTAACACATGTCTTTCTTTAAAGTAAAAACAATCTTGGAGTGTTATATTTAAATCAGATTATTTTATACTAAAATGTGATTAGGAAGAGTTTCAGACATCAGACATTTCACTTAAGAGGTTTGAAGAGTCTGAATAGGGAACAAGTACAAAACAGTAGAGACAGAAGGCAAGGCTAAAATAAAACAAAAACAAAAAAGAAAACAAAAAAACTACAATTGACCCTTGAACAATGCAGGAGTTAGGAGCACTGACTCATACAGTCAGAAATCCACGTAGAATTTTTTGATTATCTCAAAACTTAGTTGTTCCTTGGTATCTGCAGGGGATTGGCTCCAGGACCCCATGGATACCAAAATTTGCAAATGCTCAAGTCCCCTATGTATATATACACTTGGCCCTCTTCATCCATGGATTCCCAATGATGGATCAAAAACAGTACTATTATTTATTGAAAAAAACCCACATATAAGTGGACCTGTGCACTTCAAATCTGTATAATTCAGGGGTCAACTGTATAGCTATAAACCTAAGAAGGCATTGGGGAGAGATCCTAATGATGTTGGAAAGAACTATAAATAGGAAGGTAGGATCCAAAAGACATTAGTGATCATTACAGTTTTACCTGGGGCCAGTGTTTTGCCCAGGAAAAGAGGAGAAAATGCCTTTCAGGACTGAATATCACCCTCAGATACTCTCTGTGGACTACGTCTCCTTCCTGCCTAAGCTTCTGTTCAATTATTTGCTTGTACATCATTTATACATAGTCCTGTGTTTATACATTACAAGTTAAATAGGGTTTTTTAGACTGGTTAAACAGCTAATCATCATTCACAGCTCCACCTGATGGGGAAATGTGTACCAAGTACCACAAAACATAAACTCGACTTGTTCTGAGAAATTCATATAAGAAAAAAACTTAGGCCCAGCCAGTGTGGCTCAATGATCGAGCTTCGACCTATGAATCAAGAGGTCACCCATCTGACTCCTGGTCAGGGCACATGCCTGGGTTGCAGGCTCAATCCCCAGCAGGGGGTGTGCAGGAAGCAGCCGATCGATGTTTCACTCTCGTTGGTGTTTTTAATCTCTCTATCCCTCTCCCTTCTTCTCTTTCTAAAATCAATTAAAACACGTTTTTCTAAAAAAGAAAACTTAGAATCTTTTTTTTCCTTTTAAAGTCTGAGCTTTTCCCTCTTAATTCTTAGCTGATACCATTGCCAGAAAGGGGAGTTTTTTTGAGGGGTTGAAACTTAGGCAGAGAAAAATTATTTTGCAGAATGGATCACTTTTGGGGGCCTTACAGTCTGAGATACAGAGATGTGTGTTTGGGGGGAACACAACAAACAAACAAACAAACCTCGGTGTAGTATAAAACGTAAAGGTCTGCTGAAGACACAACAGGAACTCAATTATGTTTTTGGACAAATTTGATTATCTTAGGAGTAAATGTTAAGGTGTGAGATAGGCCCCCACATTTTTATTTATGAGGCACTACTCTACAGAAGAAGGCAAACGGACATTTAAGGGAAGGGAGGATTACCTGTTGGTGAGTTTGAGGAAGACGTGCTATGGAAAGGGGCAGGTTCATATGTCCTACCTGACACATTAAGATAGACAGGGCGCCGAAACCGGTTTGGCTCAGTGGATAGAGCGTCGGCCTGCAGACTGAAAGGTCCCGGGTTCGATTCCAGTCAAGGGCATGTACCTGGGTTGCGGGCACATCCCCAGTAGGAGATGTGCAGGAGGCAGCTGATCGATGTTTCTAACTCTCTACCTCTCTCCCTTCCTCTCTGTAAAAAATCAATAAAATATATTAAAAAAAAAAAGATAGACAGGGCAAAAGGAGGGGACAGAGGCATAGGGCTTCTTATATTTCTTAAAGTAACTCAACACTAGCATTAAAGCTTTAAAGGATCTTGTTCTTTAAGGGAATGAGAAACAGTCATAAAAAGATTTAACAAAATACATTTCACACCCTGCACTCGGCCTCTTATTTTAGACAAGTTTTATATCCCTCAGTTTATCTCCATTTATAGACAGGAGAACATACTGAATTAAGTCATTACCAAGACACACCCACAGCAGCATAAGTCCATAAAAATTCTTTCTGAGAAAAGTAACCCTGTCCTTCGACATTTTGGTGGTTGGGTGTTGTGCCGGGTTAGATTGCAAAGATTACATAATCTCTCTGAGGGTTGCAGGCCTTTCATCCTCTTAGCTGGCACAGAAACAGCTAAGTACTGTCAAACAGCACTGGAACAAATACGTGGGTATGTTCTATCACTTCATTTATACCACAAATCGTTGGCTTTTAAAAAATGAAATCGGTTTATCCTTCCTACAAGTAATATTCTCTCATGATCTGGGACTGGGGGAAGAAGGTTCTAATTTCAAGAATTTTTAATCCCTTGAAAGAAAATTTCCTCAAAAGAATCAGGACTGTAGAATATCAGAGTCCAATAGGTCTTGGGAGCTTTTCCAGTCCAAGGTCCATTTTTTTATAGGTGAAGCCACTGAAGAGCAGAAAATTACTTGTTCATGGTCATACACTAGTGCATGCAAGAAGAGAGGCCAGATCTTATTCTTTTGTATCTAAGGGTTAGATACTTGTATACTAAAAGTAAAATAGTTAAACTCAAGCAATGGTTCTCAAACTCGCTATGCAAGAGAATGACCAAAGGAATTTTTTTTTTAACAGTGAAATTCCCGCATCGCACCCTAAACAATTCAATGAAAATCTCTGGGTGGGGCGACCTGGCTTCTATACTATTTTAAAAGTTTCCCAGGATGAAACAATGTGAAACCAGTTTGAAAATCATCAGTCGAGAGAAAGAGCCAACATCTTCTTTGGCTAGAATACCCATATATCCCTCTGTTCCCAGCATATTCTTGGTCTGCATCTATTGTCATTGTGCTAGGTCTACTTAATAGAGAGGCCCCTTTCACCCTCAAAAGTATCCCAGTGTGTATGACAAGTTACACCCTATCTTTAATCCACCTGACTTGTAAGCACTGAAATAACATCTCCAATGGCAAAGGAAAACTTCCTCCTAAAGTGTTATTAAGCTCGAGCTAGGAATCATGATGTCCACAGAGAATAAACCTGTTCATGATGGCCAGAGGGCATGGGGGTGGCGGCTGGGGGGGTGTGCAAGGTGAGGGGAAATGGGGACATCTGTAATGGTGTCAACAATAAAGTTAAAAAAAAAAAGGATAAACCTGTTCAGCTACTCTGGAATTCTCCCCTTAAGAAAGAGACATTTCCAACTCCATAATGATTTCTGGCTTCCAACGCTTAAGGAGCAGACGGAGGCAAAAAGATGACACTGTGTACAGGCTCTATAAGAATTTGGGAAGGGATCTGCTTAAACTTGCTAAGAGTTCCTATATCCATAGTCAAGAAAGAGCAATTTACTACTACTGGATATATGAGAAATAAATAATCCTGACACAAAACCAAGGTATAGAGGAAAATGGCAAGGCCTGTGACATAAGCAAAAAACTAATCTATATAATTAAAGGGATTACTAAATTCCTGAATGTTTTTCTATTTCTGGTTTTTATTGTTGTTGCTTATTGGTATCGGTACAATTTTATTTTTTTATTTTTTTTTACAAGGTCAGGTCTTTATTTTTTTAATTCCTTTATTGATTAAGTTATTACATATGTGTCCTTATCCTCACATTACCCCCTCATCCCCCCACTCATGCCCTTACCCCCCTGTTGTCTGTGTCCATTGGTTAGGCCTATATGCATGCATATAAGTCCTTTGATCTCTCCCCCTTACCCCCACCCTCCCCTACCTTCCCTCTGAGGTTTGACGGTCTGATCGGTGTTTCTCTGTTTCTGGATCTGTTTTTGTTCATCAGTTTATGTTGTTCATTATATTCCATAAATGAGTGAGATCATGTGATATTTATCTTTCTCTGACTGGCTTATTAGCATAATGCTCTCCAGTTCCATGCATGCTGTTGCAAATGGTAAGAACTCCTTTTTTACCGCAGTGTAATATTTCATTGTGTAGATGTACCACAGTTTTTTAACCCACTCATCTACTGATGGGCACTTAGGCTGTTTCCAAATCTTAGCTATGGTGAATTGTGCCGCTATAAACATAGGGGTGCATATATCCTTTCTGGCTGGTGTTTCTAGTTTCTTGGGATATATTCCTAGAAGTGGGATTACTGGGTCAAATGGGAGTTCCATTTTTAGTTTTTTGAGGAAACTCCATACTGTTCTCCACAGTTGCTGCACCAGTCTGCATTCCCATCAGCAGTGCACAAGGGTTCCTTCCCGCACCCCCCGCGCATCCTCACCAGCACTTGTCATTTGTTGATTTGTTGATGACAGCCATTCTGACAGGTGTGAGATGGTACCGCATTGTCATTTTCATTTGCATCTCTCGGATGATTAGTGACTTTGAACATGTTTTCATGTCTTTTGGCCTTTCTTCTGTCTTCTTTCGAAAAGTGTCTATTTAGGTCCATTGCCCATTTTTTGATTGGGTTGTTTATCTTCCTTTTGTTAAGTTGTATGAGTACCCTGTAAATGTTGGAGATTAAACCCTTATCGGCAAATATGCAGTGGGCTTTATTGTTGTTTTGTTGATGGTTTCCTTTGCTGTGCAAAAACTCTTTATTTTGATGTAGTCCCATTTGTTTATTTTCTCTTTAGTTTCCATTGCCCTGGGAGCTGTAGCAGTGAAGAAATTGCTTCGGCATATGTCTGAGATTTTGCTGCTTGTGGATTCCTCTAGTATTTTTATGGTTTCCCGTCTTATGTTTAAGTCCTTTATCCATTTTGAGTTTATTTTTGTTGTAAATAGCAGAAAGCAAACTCAACTACTTTAAAGGAGAAAAGGGAGGAAGAGGAGGAGGAGGAGGAAGAAGAGGAGGAGGAGGAGGAGGAGGAGGAGGAGGAGGAGGAGGAGGAGGAGGAAGAGGAGGAGGAGGAGGAGGAGAAGGAAGGAAGGAGGAAGGAAGGAAGGAAGGAAGGAAGGAAGGAAGGAAGGAAGGAAGGAAGGAAGGAAGGAAGGAAGGAAGGAAGGAGAGAGAGAGAGAGAGAGAGAGAGAGAAATTATTGACTCATGTAACTGGGAAGGGAAAGAGTGGTATAAATATATCCCGGACCAGGTCATTAAGACCCTCTCTCTCATGTATCAACTGTGCTCCTATCAGAGTGGGGGCCTTATTTTCTCCTATTGTTGGCAGACTTCATTTGCATGATGAGGAGGGTAGTTGCCAGTGGCCTCAGATTCAGATCTTTCCAGCAAGGGGATCACAGAGGCAAGAGACATTTTTTTCCTCCTTGGACCAATGGAAAAACTATGGAAATGTTTTTAGGAGTCTGATTGGTTGGCTGGTGTCATTAAGTTACTTCAGAACCAAGTTATGTGTCCAGGGAGATGGGTGCTCCTGCTGGACAAAACTTGTCTCTTTCCTACCCATTAATATTGAGGTGGATAGAGAAAGGGTCCTTTATATGAAGTTGGGAGAAGCACATGGGAAACCTACTGCAGGGCTAAAAACTAACTATCACATAACCATGGCACCTTCCTCATCCATCTTCAAAAGGTAGATGCTTCAATTTAATAAATATGTAGAGAAAAATCTCACAGCACCTTTGGTGGAAGATTGAACATAAGAGGATGCTGGGT
>NW_005871118.1:4376067-4376991 GCF_000147115.1 Myotis lucifugus | reverse complement strand
TCTCCTACTGCATTATTTCACTTCAAGATATAGTAAGAGTGACATTTTTGCACATAAGCACCTGCACTCTATTGGGAAGTTGCTTTTAGAAATTCAGTTACATACCCATGTAAGAAAGTGCCTAAACTCTCCCGTTTCTCCCTCTAGACCTGAGTTCAGATGGAGGAGCATAAAATTACACAGGAAATCCAGAAAAGAATAAAAACAAGACTCAAAATTTTGTAGCCCTTCCCTGATCTCTGAAATCAAAACCTTGCCCAATCAACACTTGAATGCTTTATGTTCAAGTATGAAGTTGTAGCAAGAGTTTGTGCATGACTGAAATAGAGCCTGAAGAAAATGGAAAAGAGGCATGAGGTTAGGTAATTCATTCTCTCTCTGACCGATTTTAGAACATATTTCTTAGCCCTCTGTCACCCAGTTGGGACTACATTCAAATGTGAAAAGAAATAACTGTTGATTCAACCCAGATGGTGAGCATTTTAATATATTCCAAGTCCAACAGAATGAAGCACAAGCCCATGAGCTCCTCTTCAATGTAATCTGTATTTGTTTTCAAACTAGAGGCCTGGTGCACAAAATTCATGCACTGGGGGTATCCCTCAGCCCAGCCTGCACCCTCTCCAATCTGGGACCCCTTGAGGGATGTCTGACTGCCGGTTTAGGCCCGATCCCACAGGGATCCCTCTCACAATCCAGGACTGCTGGCTTCTAACCACTTGCCTGCCTGCCAGCCTGATCATCCCCTAACCGCTGCCCTGCTGGCCTGATTAACACCTAACTGCCCTCCCCTGCTGGCCTGATCTCGCCCCCAATAGCCCTCCCCTGCCAGCCTGATCTCGCCCCCAACTGCCCTCCCTTGCTGGCCTGATGGCCCCCAACTGCACTACCTTGCAGGCCTGGTCCTCCCCAACTTCTCTCCCC
>NW_005871118.1:4374958-4375817 GCF_000147115.1 Myotis lucifugus | reverse complement strand
TCTGCCAGCAAATTTGTCTGATGCTGGTTTCCTATGCCAGACAGCGTCAAAAAGCTCGCCTCTAGGCAGCCATTGGCTCCTCACAGTTGACCCAGATTTGGTTCTGATTGGTCAGTTTCTATGCCAGTCAGCATCTCTGGGCCTATCAACGGGGCCTGCTCAGAAAGGCAGGTCTTATCAGCAGCCGTGGTGGAGGCCTGGAGAGAAATGGAGGCGCAGCTGCTGACCAGGCCTGGAGCTAAAGAAAGAGGCTAGTGCTGATCAACAGCTGCCACAGAGGCTACGGATCAGCCCCTGCTTCTCTCTTTAGGCCTCTCTCAGGGCCTGATTTGCAGCCCCCTCAGCAGTCAGTGCAGGGTCACCATGCCTGCAGCCATAGCAGTCAGCGCTGGGTCGCCACAGCAACCCAGAAGTGACTGCAGGACTGACTTCCAGTTGTTCAAGCCTCCTGGTCATTGCGGATGTGACGGACCCAGGGTTTTTATATATTAGGATGTTTAATGTATTCATTCTGCTCCAGGAATGCACTTTCAGCACTTTGTAAATATGAAATAATATGAATCCATAATTAATTCACAGAGAAGGATACTGGGGCATTATGAAGTTAGGCTTTTTCTGGGGATTCCAGCAAATTATTATGGAGGTTAGAAACTGGAGGTTATGCACTAGATGGTCAGAAAAGGACTTGGCTACTAGTTACTCATTCCCACTCTGCAGGGGGCAGACCAAAGCTTCTCCAAGTTTGAGATGTTAGTGTAAATGCACATGACTGGGTATCACTCCATCCTCACCGATTTAAAATCTCTTGAGAAAGGGACTACCCAGAAACCTTTATTTTATTAAACACCATTAGGCAATT
>NW_005871118.1:4354929-4374529 GCF_000147115.1 Myotis lucifugus | reverse complement strand
TGTCAAATTTATTAGTAATCTGGGAAAGCACATTAAAGACACAATAAGTTCTCACCAGGTATTATTAGAATAGCTAAAATCAAAACAAGTAAAATTCTTAACTCTGCTAATGGGAATAGTAATTGGTCAACAATTTGGAAAAATCACAGTGTCAACTACCAAGGTTGAGCATACACATATGCTGTTATGCTATCACAGCAATTTCACTCTTAGGTCTGTCCCTTATATGTGCTTCAGGAGACAGGTGCCAAAAGTTCATAGTAACATTATTGATACTAATCAAGTCCTGAAAACACCTCGTTTCCATAAGAAGTAAATGGATAGATAATTTAGAATACATATATTAAAATGAATACTGAAAAGTAATGAAAATGAAGAGCTATAGAAATAATTATAATTAGATGGACTATAATTCCAAAGACAGAAGATTCCTTCCTAGGTGAGATGTTGGTCATAGCCACTGGCTATCTTCTTCTCTGGGGGCATTTGCCAAATCCTGGTAGGAGCTCAGAACAAAGCCTGATTCAGAGAGTCTCTACTAAGCAATGATGCCAACAGAAAAAGAAGCCAGGAAAGGTTTGGTTGTCGTGAGAGGGGGATCCTACAACAGATTGAAAACTACAGAAGACCAATTTTTAGCACAGGATATATTTTTACAATATACTCCACTTGAACATGTTTTTGTATTGTTACACTATGGTTTTTTGCTTTGCTAGATTCTGTTTGCCAATATTTTGTTTAGAAGTTTTTGAATACATGTTTTTGAAAGAGACTGTCCTATAATTTTCTTTCATTATAATATCCTAGTCTGGTTTTAGTTTCAAAATTTATGAGCCTCATAAAATAAATTGGAGAGTGTTCACTCTTTTAATGTTCTCTGGAAAAGTTTTAAAGCATTGCAATTAACTCCTCCATGAAGCCTTGGTAGACTCAGTAGTAAAAGTGTCAGTGTCTAGAATTTTCTTTGTGAAGATATTTTAAACAACTACTTTAATGTTTTAATAGATATGTGAGTACTAAGATTTCTTATTCTTGATTGAGTTTCGCCAAGTTCTATTTTCTGGAAAATTTTTCATTTTGTCTGTGATTCATTATTCATTGGAATAGATTCATTCACGGAAATCTCTTACTGTATCTTCAATATCATTCCTCCAATGACATCCTTTTCTTTTACATGTCTTTTCATTATGGACATTTTCAAACATACACAAAAGTAGAGAGATTAGTACAAAACAGAATACTCAGTCACCTTAGGACTGTTTCTGTCTTTCACTTTGACCTTTTTGTGTCTTTTGCTTTTGAGATTCCTCTTGGAGACAGCATACACTAGACTTTTTTAAAAAAAACCCAAGATGACTTCTGTCTTAAGCCTCTTTTCCCTCTTTCTTCTTTTGTAAGTTTGACTTTATAATTCTAATTCTTTATAAAGTTTTTAAAATTACATATGATATTTCAACTCATTTAATTGTTAATCTTAAGATTTCAATATGAAAATTTATTTTTTTAAACTAATTTTTTTTAATTTTGTTTTATTGCTTAAGATATTACAAAGAGTATTACATATGTGTTAAAGTTTATTTTAACACCTACAATTTTTCAATATTTTATTTATTATTTATTTTATAAATTATATTTTTATTGATTTCAGAGAGGAAGGGAGAGGGAGAGATAAGAACATCAACGATGAGAGAGAATCATTGATCAGCTGCTTCCTGCATGCCCCCTGCTGGGGATCAAGCCTACAATCCCAGGCTAGAATTCCTGACTGGGAATCAAACCTTGACCTCTTGGTTCAGAGATTGATGCTCAACCACTGAGCCATGCCAGCCAGGCAAAATTTTTCAATATTTTAAACCTCCGCCCAAATATTTTACCTTTAACTCCTATCATTTCCCCTTCATCTTACATGTTACTTTTGCTGAATATTTATGTTCTATCTTAACTGAAATACTCAAATAAAATATTACTATTTATACCATCAATTATTTTTTCCAGACTTATCCATATAGTTCCCAAGTCTCTTGCTCATTGGTCCTTCTTGCATCTCAGAATTCCTTCTTGGACAATTTCCTTTCTTCTTCAAGAGCATCATATACAGTACAATAGATTTAGTGAGACATAATTCACATGCTGTATTACTTTCCTAGGGCTGTCACCACAAACTTGGTGACTTAAAACATTAGAAATTTATTCACTCTCAGTTACAGAGACCAGAAGTGTGAAATCAAGGTGTTAGCAGGGCCACACTCTTCAAAGGCAAAAGGGAAGAATCCTTACTTGCCTCTTCCAATTTCTTGCCTCTTCTGGCATTCCTTGGCTTGTGCCAACATAACTGATTCTCTGCCTCCATCCCCACATGATCTCTCTATGTCTTTGTGTGTCTTCTCTTCTTATAAGGACACTGACCGTTGGATTTGAAGCCTACCTTAAATTCAAGGTAATTTCTTCTTGAGATCTTTATCTAGTTACATCTGCAAAGATAACTAGACGTGAATTTCAGGGGGACACTCTTCAATCCTCTTCATACGTCAAACAATTCATTCATTTGTACACAATAAAGTGTAATATAGAACGTTTTTTAGGATATTGAGAGCTATGCAACCATCACCACTACAATTAATTTTAGAACATTTTTATCAAACCCCAAAAAGAAAACTATTCTCAAGTATATCATCTAAGTTTTCCTTTAGTGATTACCCAGTGGTTACAAATTTTTTCAGGTTTTTATGTCTGAAAGTGCCTTTATTTTGTATTCATTCTTAAAAATTTAGAAAAGGTTACAATTCTAAAGTGACTTTTCCCTCCCCTTAACAATTTGAATAAATTATTCCACCGTTTCTGGATCTGTTATTGTTGTTAAGACTGCTATTAGTCTGTCTGCCATTTTTTATAGCATCTGTCCTACTCTCTGTTTTTAAAATCTTCTTTTTACTTTTATACTTCTGCAGTTCCACCATGATATATCCAAGTAAGGTTGGAATTTGTTGGAATTAATTATTGAATTTTTACATTTGTGTATTTCATCATATCTAAGAAATGATCAGCCATTATCTTTTCACATATGGCTTCTTTTCCATTGTTTCTCCTCTGCCCTTCAGGAGTTTATTAGGGGGAGGGGGGGAATTAACTTCTGGTTAGTTCAGCAGATTGCTGTGCTCTGGTGCCTTTTTTAGTGGAGAGACTTTCAGGGACAGTTCTATGACTGAGAGTCCGTCAACTGACAGACACGGACAACCAGTCACTGGGGAGGCTGTGGAGAAATGACTTCCTCAGTATATAGCTTTTTCCGTGCCACTGAGGGAAAACTCAAAGCCTATGCCTTACTGTGAATGGTGGATACATTAAGCAATCATTTCCTTTTAAGGACTGTGTTGTTATATCATAAATGAAAAGAAGTGTGTTAATTATTAAAGGGGACTAGAAATGATTGTTTAGCCTGTAGATACATATGAGAGGTTGGCAAATGACCTCTATTGATTATTTCCCTAAATGTTTCAGAATCTCATCAATCATACTTTGCTGCTTTCAAAGAAAATGCACAATATTAATTGAGCAATTACTGTAGCCAATACCCCAGTATATAATTTCAGTTAATTACTGCCAGTTAATTATGGTTTTGACAATATTTCTCTTTCAGTGAGCAAAACTCAGGCTCTGAATAAGATATTATTATACTCATTATGCCAGAAATGAATTCCTAAAATAGATGATTAAAATAAACTACTACAAATCCAACTATCTAAATGAAAGCTATGTCTTTGTCATAAACCTTCCTGAGGATATTTGGAAACTATAATTTGAAAAACAGAAATCAAATACATCCCAGGCTAATGGTCCATTCATCAGAAGATTTCCACATACACATTTTAATTTGCTCCCCCTAAGTAATAAAAAATATTTACATATGTTTGGCAGAGGTTATTGCTATATTAATGTGTGTGTTTTTCTTCTGTTTTTTCCCTTCCCCCTTTCCAAGAAGGTAGACAGACTCGTTTTAATATATTTCCCTCACTGTGGTGGTCATTGCCAGGCCTGCCCACAGAAAGTCCCAAAGTGGATGTAAATGGGAAACTCAGATAAAGAGAGAAAGTCCCCTCCTGGCAAAGCAACAATTCCAAGGCCTGGAACCCAGATTTTTTATCTGGTTCACATGCCTTCCTAGAGAGGCTAAAGTATTGCCTTTTATGGTCATGTGTTATTTCTGGGTGCTAATGTGGCTGGAAATATAAAAGGCAGTGTCTCTACCTCCAACCTGGCGGACATTTCCCTTTTCAGGGGCTGCCGAGACCCCAGAGTTTGGGCGTCATCTGTCAGAGACTAGGGAGGCCATGAGGAGCTGCTCCTGCACACTTGTACCCTTGTCTTTGTGTGTTTACGCTTTGCTTTTGTTCTGCTTCAGGAGTAAACAGAGTCCAAATTATAGTTCTTACCTATCCTCAAACCCGAACCAGAGTCCATGGGGATGTTTGTAGGGCTGGAAGCAAAAGCTGGTCATAGATCGCCTTTCATAAAAGTCTATATTCATCAGATCTATGATGCTAGTTCTGGAGTCCGGTTGAGGGAGTGTGAGTCTCTCTGTGTTAGGGAGTGGGAAATGGATTTGGGGGGGGGGGGGTGCAGTCTGGAAGGAGAGCGAGATCTAGAAGATCTACGTCCTGCTCCCTGACAAAGCCCAAGAGCCAGTGGCCAGCCCATAGAGGAGTAATGTTCAGCACAAGGCACCAAAGCCCAGAACTGCAGATTTTCAAGGCTCCATGGGCCAGGGTCATGAGGGTATCAGCAGCAACCACAATGAACTAGAGATTCAATCCCCTGCCTTTGTTTTTCTAAGACTACATAAAGCTCTGGATTCCTGTATAATCCTAGAGAGCGGAGAGAGTCAGTCAGGACTGATACTGAATTTCTCAGCCACTTCTCAGCATGGAGAAACCAGGTCAGGGTCTAAGTTGATTTAAAGAGAACAAAGTAATGTATTATTTCTTATAGAACTGACTATGTGGCTTAAGATTAATACTTACTTTCTATGGCATTTATTGATAATTTATCTTTCAAAATGACAAAATTTCAAAAATATTATCTATCACTTTCTTATAAGACACACACACACACACACACACACACACACACACACACACAGGGACACATTTCCCCTATTCTGTCTCTCTCTCTCTCTCTCATGTATTTGTAGGTGTGTGTATTATACTATTCATTTTTATGGTATCGGATTAAGTGTGATCTTCAGCCCCATGATTATGATTCTCCTGTCTGCCTGCCTTCTTTTCTCTTCCTTTGGAATAGTCTTTACAAACTCCTTGCAGAGGCATTTATCCATCCAGTCCTTCACCTTCACCTCCTTCACCTCCCAAGAACCATTGATAACTGGCTTCACTGTCCTCAACTTTGGCTGAGGGATAGTAAGAACTGCTGTGTCACCTCTTCTGTGTGATTTTCTTTTCTTTGAAATGACACACTTTTTTCTGTACTGCCTTAAAACTTTTAATATTTAACCTGTGGCTGTAAAATGTAGAATTCTTTTTAAGGGAGCTTAGTAGTAAAATTAAAAATGTATAGTTTGTTGTAATAGCAAATAGAGGAACAAAATTTTTTCAGCACAGAAATGAAAATGCTTCTCAGAAGTCAGAAGAGTAGGAGGCACTGACTATGTGAGAAAGAAATGGATAATTAAAGAGCCAATTCCTACAGGAGGCAAGAGGGAATGGCACCGAGGGTACCTTGAAGAAGAAGGGACATCTAAAATTAGAATAAAGAAGAGATAATTACAAAATACACAGACAATCTGATATAAACTTGAAGAAAGTTAATGAAGTTTATATCTCTTGCTTCAATGTTCTTAATAGAGTAGGAGATACTGTCACTGGCTAAAAATAAGATTGCAGCTTAGAGAGTGGAAAAGGTTTGAAGTAACTGCCCTGGGAAATTACAAAGAGGTAGTGATAATAATAACAATAACCATAACAATAAAAATAATAATAGCATTATAATATAATTGCAATCTTCCCTTTTGCCTCTCCAATTAACTTCAGCTTCTGTCATATCCTTCCACTTCCTCCAATTGTGCTCCCGTGTAAAGCCTTTGTTCTCTCTGCCACAAGCCTGGGGGCCTCATTTGTTCTGGTCTTTCCATTCATTGGTTCCGCGATACTTTTCCCCCCCTCTTATTGTATTTTTCTCCTCTATTCACAAAGCCAAGTTCCACTGTTTCTTTTTGTCTGCAAGAACTACCTTCTCATTTTCTGCTACATCTCACATTCAATTCCATCTTCACTTTCCTCCACATCCATTCCAAAATACATAACTAACTTGTATTAATTCCTGAAGCTAAAACCACTGTTTTACCCCTTCCTTTCAAGTCTCAAGTAGCTTCTCTTTATTCATTTGGTATCTCTTAACCATCTAGGTGTTTCATTTTACCTTCTACTTTATATTCCTAAACCTACGCCAGATCTTTCTACCACCTCCTCTCCACCCAGGGAATCATGAACATTTACATGACTAGACCTCTTTCCTCAGAGGCCACCAGAGTCTTATCCCTGAAAGAAGACACTGGAATATCATGTTCTTCCATCCCAAAAGCTCGGTGCTTGACAGCTATGCAATTTCTTGAGCCACAGTAAAAGAACCTTACTTTTTCTGCCCTAAAATGATATCTTTCTTGCTCTTTTGCTCTTGGTCCAGTTATATTATTCCAACTGGCCTCCCACTCTTTCTAAGGCTAGTGATTTCTGTAAACAGGCCCTAGCAGCTCCTATAGTCCACCTCTCCTCCGAAGATTAAAAACAATCTTCACACTCGGATGACTCAGCGAATTGCCTCACAAATGCTCTAGCATGCTGTAATTCCCTCACTCCTGAAGCAGGGGGGGGGGGGCGGGGGGGGCGGGGGGGGGCGGGTAAATCCATGGTTTTTGCTGCCTGTGTTGGCAGACTTCTTTCTCAGAGCCCATGGCAGATTAAAGATGGCCTCAAATCCTCTGACATTCTCCTTGTCAAAAGGTTGGATCTATGTCCCAAACCCTTGAATGTGGGTAGGCTCTGCGACTGCCTTGACTAAGCATATGGCAGGAGCGTTGCTGTGTCAGATTCTGGGTCCAGCCCTTAAGAGTCTGACAGCTTGCACTTTCTTTCTTAAGAGACTCTGTTGGCACCCTGAACCACTAGTAAAAAAGGCCATCAGCCTGATGGAGGGACCAAGTAAAAAGGCTTGAGACCACAATGCAGAGAAGGGCACAATTGAATGTAGCCCTCCAGCCATACCTAGTAAGGCCATGTGTTAGTAAAGCCTCTAGGCCAGACTAGGCACCCGCTGGGTAACACTGAATCCCCAACTCAACACCAAGTGAAGCAGAAGAATCAGCTAGCTGAAGCTTGCCTAAATTCCCAAACTATAAAGTCATGTGATACATAATATTACGGTCTGAGTTTGGGGGAAATCTGTGATGCAGTAATAAAGAAACAAGATCTGTTTAGGCATACCCAAAGGAACACTACTCGTGCGCAAAGAGATAAGGCTCATTTCCTCTTCAGTGACCTTAAAATATGGCATTATCCCCATTGTACAGATAGAGAAATAGGAATAACACTGTTGGAGTCAGTAGAGGATGAAGTTAAGAGTGAGGGCATTGGAATCGCACTATCTGGTATCAAGGCCCACCTTTGTCAATCAACAGTTATGTAATCTTTTCCCTGAAGCTGAATTGAGCTATAGACAGTCTCCAAATGAGCATGTTACACTGAGTTACAGATCATGAAAAAGAAGGGATCTTCTGACCATCTCGCCCAGTGACTTTCAAACTATGCTCCTGGGAGTCCCTTCAAAGGGAGGGAGGAAGGGAAGAGGGTAGAGCTCAACCTCACCCCCACTTTCAGTGAGGGTAACTACCCCCTAATGTGTTTTATGTATTAGATTTCCAGAGAGAATTTCCTTTTTTAAAAAAATTGCTGCTAAAATAAAGTACTAAAATATACAAACATATTCTAAACTAGTCCTCAAACTCCATAACTCAAAGATGAGGAAAACGTCATAGAAACTGACTACTGCCTGGGACCCTCTTTCCCAGTCCCTTCACAAACTCTGGCTCACTTTTCAGTTCTCAGAATAGACCTCACTTCCTTCCTAAAGACTTCTTTCACTTTGGACGTCCACATCCTTGACCATTGCTGTGTCTTTCCCAAGGTCTTTATCAAAGCACGTGCTGCTATTTTTCATCAACTCCAAGATGCACATTGTTCATATTTCTGTATTTCTGAAATGAGGATGTGTCATATAAATGATAACGTCTTACAGTTGTTGCCAGCCAGGTGGCAGTCACGACACAGTTGTGTGAAAACTTTCCGCTGGGAGCTCCTGGTAGGATCAAAAAAGCATCTGAGATTCATTGACAGGCAGGCTCTTTGTAATGTAATTGTGTGGTTCAATGTTTGTTTCCTCTATTGGAGTAGAAGCTACAAAGATATCAACCATGTCTTTCTCATTCATCATTATAGCTCCAATCCCTAACTACATTCTTAGTGAGTATTTGTGCAGTTGTCCAAGTAGATTTTACTTCTCATTCTAAGAATTAAAACAAACAAACAAACAAACAAAACGCCCTAGCTGGTTTGGCACAGTGGATAGAGCATCAGTCTTCGGATGGAAGGGTCCCAGATTTGATTCCCAGTCAATGTGAGCTTGATCCCCAGTAGGGGGTGTGTAGGAGGCAGTCAAACAATGATTCTCTCTCACCATTGATGTTTCTATCTCTCTTCCCTCTCCCTTCCTCTCTGAAATCAATAAAAGTATATTTTTTTTTAAATTTTAAATAAAATGTTTAAATAGAAACAACAACAATTTTATCTCTTTTTTACAGTTTAGGCTTGCATTTTTTGTGAGTCAAAATCATTTTACAGGTTAGATATAATTACTTTAAGGTTAGGTTAGTATTTGACATTAAAATGTAATAAAGTACAGAAAAACTGGTGTCTAAAAATACTGCTAATGGTTTTGTAACTTGGTGCCGACTTTCAGAAAATAATTTTGCAAATGTTATTAATAAGAACCATTAGGATTCCAAGTATTAAAAATAGACTCTGATCAACTTAAGCAAAAGGAAGATTGAAGGAATAATTGTTGAAGGAATAAGTAGACTACTAAAGAGCGATTCCCATGTGAAATGCAGAACTGAGGGTGTATGCTAGAGTCACTTGGAATCCGGGAGCATCAGGCTCTTCACAAGAGTGTCAGGGGAGTTAGAGTCCTATGTGATACTCAACAAAGAGTCTTTAGTGAACGCCAGCGAATACAGAAGGAATGACAGAATTAGAAAAGCATAATTTTAGGACCCCCCCTCATTTTTAAATTCATTCAGCCAAGGGTCATCAGTTGTTTGTTACTAAAACCATATTTAATAATCCTGTTGGAGAAGATTATATTCATAAAGCGCAATATCGTCCCCACTAATTACAGAAACAAGAATATTTTTACAATGGAGAAATCTGGTAGACACCACCTTAAGCAGGTAATCAAATTTAGCTTCACTAATAATGGGACACTTGTCATTTGCCTCTTACTATGATAGAATAATAAATATAAAATATCACCTATGTAGTATTTTTTTTATCCTCACTGAAGGAAATTTTTTCCAGTGATTTTCAGACAGAGTGGAAGAGAGGTAAGAAGAGGGGGAAGAACAAGGAACATTGATATGAGAGAGACACATGCATTAGTTGCATTCTGCATGCACCCTGACCAGGGTGGGAAATGAACCTGTAACCAAGGTATGGGCCCTTGACTGGGAATTGAACCCGAGACCCTTCGGTCCACGGGTCAACGGTCTAACCACTGGGCAACCGGCCAGGGCCTATGTAGTATTCTTGACAAAAATATTTTGCTTTTATAGTTAAAATGTTTAAGTAGGAAAAAATGCCTGGTTCTTTTTTATACTTTAAAGTATCACTAGTCAGTCACAACAATATAAACTATTTCAGTAATTTTACATAACCGCTCCCTGAAAATACATTAACATCTGAAACTATTTGTCTTTTCATAGCTCTTTTCTTCTAAATTAATTTATTCATCATCATCTGCATATATGCTTTGGAAAAATATTTGGAAAATAGCAAATCCAGTTGGCACGAACTAGCCACTTTTACTTTAATAAAAACAAATAACCAAATAGGGGGTATTAAGTATTTCTCCAAAAGTACAGTATTTATTTTGAAATGATGCATATGTTTCAAAATCTGAACAATTTAATAAAAGTATTCTTTTTTAAGTTCCATATCCTGCAACGATTAACCAAGTTGTTTTGCATACGTCTACCCACTGAGAACAGCTAGAAAAGCTAAATTAAACATAAAATATATATTTTTGAGGCATCAAATACCTAATGAGACAATGAGAAACTGTAGAGCTAAGATGTGGAATGAAAAGAAAGTCCAGAAAGGTGAACCTGGCAGCAAAGGCTGCTCTTCCCTTGATGATTTTTAAATAAAGTGCCGCTAAGAGTCTAAGATGCTGAGCATGCCTTGGGAAAGAATCCAGGGACCATGGGGACAAAAAATGGGATCAGAGCTTCACCAGGGAAAAGAGGGCTTGACAAATACCAAGGGTGTTGACTGGAACATGTAAGGGCTGCATCCTAGGAGACACTGTAGACAAGAAATAAAATAGACCAGTCCTCAGAAACAGAAGCCCAATTCTGAACCATCACTGTACGTAATGGAATAAAAGAGTATCTGGGACAGATAATGTTCCTGCCATAGCCACTTGTCAGAAGCAAAGGTAAACTCTCTGGAGGAAGATGACATTATCCACAGTTTCAGATGTACCATCTGACACTCAAAAAATATATAATAATATTAGAAAATAAGTAATTACAAGAAACCAAAAGAAAAATAAAGGTAAAAAGACAGACTTCAGATAATGGAGTCACCAGATGTAACTTAAAATAAGTATCAGTATTTTCAAGAAATTAGAAGACAAGAATTTAAATATTGATTTGAAAACTATCAAAAAGAATTTAATGGATATAAAATTAGACAAAGGTGAAAAGATAATTACTAAATTGAAAGAAAGGTAAAATATTATATATATTCATGCCATGTGTGTGTGTGTGTGTGTGTGTATCTTTCAAAATCCAGGAAAAAAAAGTTGAGACATGCATAGGATAGGAAAACAGGTTAAAAGTAAAAGGATGGGAAAATATATACCATGCAAGCACTAACCAAAAGGAAAATCTAGTGTAGCCTTTTTAAAAAATATATTTTTATTGATTTCAGAGAGGAAGGGGGAGGAAGAGAGAGAAACATCAATGATGAGAGAGAATCATTGATCAGCTGCCTCCTGCATGCCCCACACAGAGGACTGAGCCTGCAACCCCTGCATGCGCCCTGACGGGGAATTGAATAGTGACCTCCTGGTTCATAGGTCAACACACAACCACTGAGCCATGCTAGGCAACCATTATGAACAGTCATATTTATTCATCTGCTTTAATGTGCTGATGTACCATAAAATTTCATCCCAAACTAGTGCCTTTTCATGATGTCATATGATCTTGCTAGTGCCATACAGGATGTGTCAAAGGTCAGGATTGGTTATGAAGGGCCCATACTGGGAACTTTGACAAATTAGAGGGGACATGATTGAGTTTGGGGTAGACAAGTAGAATCTAGGGCATTTCAGCTAATGCATAGCATTCAGGAAGCAGACACGTGGGCAGAGTATGGAGTGCAGGCCATGGGTGAGCAAGAATGGAACTACTGAGCCAGGATGGTAATTCTGATCCAAATCCATAGGCTATTTTTTCCCTCTCTGTCTGTCTAGGTGGCTTTGGGCCCACAGGCTTTCACCATCATCAGAAGCCCTGACAACATAAAATCTACTGGGACTGAAGAATTTAGGATTGGAATGGTTCAGATTTGAATTCTAATCCAGTTTTAAACTTCATTTCTGCACCCTTGCTTGTTAAGACTCCTTTGTATGTATCTACATTTTTGGAATTTATATTACCCACATGGTTCTAAAACAGTTATACTCCAATGCTTCTGCATTCAGAAAAGATGTTTAACAGACTTAGGCAGGAATTGCTGGGGCATTACTGTTCTTACCCAATGGGGGATCTTTTTCAGCTCAGACTCAGGCTGTAAATTACTTTCCCATCACAAAACCAGTGAAATAAATCGCCTCACTTTGCAACATGCAGATAGAAACGAAGGCATTAGGGAGTATTTAAGAAGAAGCTAAAAATTGCAATCCACCAAATGAAAAGGAAAGTTATTTACAGGGAAATAAGTAGACTTAGCAGAAGGTATTTAACAGAAAACCCTAGATAGAAGGAACCTCCTTCTAAAGGATAGTTAATAGTGTTTCTATACTTAAAGTGAACTCAAGACAATAATAAATTTTGTAACCTTCTGTAAATGGTAATTAAGGCACAGATTCAAAGATATCGCTTTCTTAATACAGACAGGAGATGTATGTATATCAGACAACACAGACTACTCAAGAAAGAAAAATAAGATCAGGAATAAATAAATAACTTTACCTAGTTAAAAGTTTCAACAATAACTTAAAAAGGAAGATATGAATATTAATTTCAGAATTAGTTCCTTACTTATGATTTATTATTAACTCTACAGAATACTTTTTAAAAATATTTTTTATTGCTTTCAGAGAGGAAGGGAGAGGGAAAGATAGAAACATCAATAATAAGAGAGAATCATCCATCAGCTGCCCCCTGCACACCCCCACTGAGGATCGAGCTGCAACCCAGGCATGTACCCTGACCCAGAACCAAACCATGACCTCCTGGTTCACAGGTCAATGCTCAACCATTGAGCCACGCCAGCCAGGCTACAGAATACTTCTTTAATGCTCATTCTAAAATATAGGTTTAATCATTTTCAATTCATTTCCTTTTGTTGCTAAAACTTGAAAACCTGTCAGCCTCTGGTATAGATAGTTATTAGGACTAAATAGACCCACTTCTTAATTTTGGTCAAGACATTGCTGACCAGAGAGGCAAACAAGGTAGGCAAGCAGGGACCTAATCATACATGTTGGGCCACTGTCACAAGGAACAGAGAACAGCAACACATTTCAGGTTATTT
This sequence comes from Myotis lucifugus, assembly GCF_000147115.1. Taxonomy (NCBI): domain Eukaryota; kingdom Metazoa; phylum Chordata; class Mammalia; order Chiroptera; family Vespertilionidae; genus Myotis; species Myotis lucifugus. The sequence goes on along the minus strand of NW_005871118.1, from coordinate 4,361,420 downwards.
GGTATGCAAGGTTCTCCATTGCATGTCAAACTCTAGACCAGTGATGGTGAACCTATGACACGCGTGTCAGAGGTGACACGCAAACTCATTTTTTGGTTGATTTTTCTTTGTTAAATGGCATTTAAATATATAAAATAAATATCAAAAATATAAATCTTTGTTTTACTATGGTTGCAAATATCAAAAAATTTCTATATGTGACACGGCACCAGAGTTAAGTTAGGGTTTTTCAAAATGCTGACACACCAAGCTCAAAAGGTTCGCCATCACTGCTCTAGACCTATGGCAACTAACAAACTCAAGTCTCCACCAAATGCTTATCCTGAAGCTGTGAATATACTTCTTGACCTGATTAGGGATTTTTAAAAACTCTCCTTTGAGTCCATACTAAGCTTTAGCTACTTTTCTATACTCTTCTCCTTTATGCAACATGGTAAACTGCCAAACTGGAGTAAGTTGAAGAATAATATGGGATATGCAGAAAAGATGAGAGAGAGACTACAGACAAGTCTCATCAGACATGTTATGGTACAAGATTTCCTTAGTCAGGTCAGGCTGCTATCACAGCATGCCATAGACTGGGGTAGCTCATAAACAACAAACATTTCTCATAGTCTGGAGTCTGGGAAGTCCAAGATGAAGGTGCCTGCAGATTCAGTGTCTGGTGACAGCCCTATTCCAGGTCTGTAGGCTGCAGTTTTCTTAGTAGCTCACACATGGGAGGTACTAAGGAGCTCTCTGGAGTCTTTTTTATAAGGGAACTCAGTCCATTCATGAGGGTTCTGCCTCCAAGACCTAATCACCTCTCAAAGGTGCCACCTGCAAATACCATCACATTGGGGATTTGGGATTTGGGGGGGACATAAACATTCCATCTATAGCAGTGGTTAACAGACATATCTGTTAAATGACAGAATGGGCAGATACCTGGATATGTGAATAAATAAATGAACGAATGGAAGTAGTCAATGCAGCTGGGAAGCACTGTGATTCCAGCTGGGAGGTCTTGGGTGGAGGCTAATAATACAAAACTGAAACATGAAACAAAATGTAGAAATTGAATGAATTTTTAATGATTTCAAGACCTATGTAAATTAGAAAGTCTATTCAAGCAATCCCTTGAGTGGGCCCTGCCTCAAGGCATTCTGGGACCTCAGCACCCCAGGTCAGTGGAAAAGGGGAGGAAGCCCGGGCATGAGAGAATCTCACCTTGCCTACAGAATACATTAGCGTAGGGCCTGCTGGGAGGTGAGGAGCTCGGGAGAACAGTCCAAGCTCCTTAGATTAATGCTTGAGTGCTCAGAGTTGACAGAGAGGTTAACAGGGAGCTCAGTTTCTGTTACAAAGAGCTGTCCTGCAGGGGTTGGCTATACCTGTCAGGCTGTTGCAAAAACTTTCCAATCAGATAACACACATGAGAGCCTGCAGCATTGAGGGGAGAAAGAAACTGGTCAAACTGGCTGTCTTTACATGGCCCAGTGCTCTCATGTCAAGGAAACCATCTTGTGCACCTCAATGTTCCCACATGGATGCCAGCACTCTTTTTTCTACTTCCAAAATGTTTTGGACCTGACATGTAAATCCAGCCTATAATTCAAAATAAACAGTAAAATTATTTTTAGAAAGAAAACACACTATTCATCGCTTAATCTAAAGTCAATAAAAATAATTAAGAAACAGTCCAGCCAGCATGGCTCAGTGGTTGAGCATGGACCCATGAACCAGGAGGTCACAGTTCAATTCCTGGTCAGGGCATGCCTGGTTGCAGGCTCGATCTCCAGTGTGGGGCATGCAGGAGGCAGCCAATCAATGATTCTCTCTCATCATTGATGTTTCTATCTCTCTCTCCCTCTCCCTTCCTCTCTGAAATAAAAAAATATGTATTTTTTTAAAAAGAAATAGTATATCTCTTCTGAATCTGAATATAACATAGTACCATGGTGAGAGACAAAACTTGCAGCCAAAATCTATAATATTTAAGGTTGGCTTGTTAGGAAATACCAAGGATATATGAATTACGAATCATTTAATTGCCATGACAACTGGTATTCTGCAACATCAATAAATTATGTTTTATCCAGCTTCGGGAAATATCAAGTCTCAGATATTGACAAGTTGATATTGTTTGTTGTTTCTTTGTTTCGCCTTTACAGCCTCTCTTCATTTTTTAGCATGTGGTATTCCCTCCCGATGCAGCCGATTTCAGTTATTTGTAGAGTCCGACTGGACACATGCAGCATGCATACAGAGTGCAGGGAAGAAAGAACAGACCCAGGAAATGCTTGCCCTCAGAGCCATGAGAATGCCAAGGCTCAGACTTGACTGCAGTTTTCCAAACTTGTCTCTGTTTCCAATGGCAACTGTGAAATACAACCAGCAGAGGGTTTCACATTTAGATTGCTTTTGTCTGTAGGTTGCATAATTAGATTGAATGTGCTTAATCTCCGTTAGAGCTAAAACATGGAAAGATTTCATTTGATGGCAGGGAAAAAGGGGGAAAGTATTTGAACCTAAAGCATTTGTGGATTTCCAACATCAACACATCATGTACTTTCTGGATTTGATTTCAGAGGTTGCAGATTGGAACTGTTACATCTCAATGCTGAGGTTTATAGAAAATTTTGTGTGATTTTTTTCTTGCAATCAGAGCCAGAATGGAAAAGGATTGCATCATAATACCTCTCATTATAGGGTTAGGGAAAGAAAACAAGGCTATCCCATTAAACAAACCTTTTTTTATTTAAATTGAGGTGACACTGGTTAATGAGATCACATAGGTTTCAAGTGTGCATTTCTATGATACATGATCTGTATATTGCATTGAGTGCCTACCACCCACGGTCAAATAGTCTTCTGCCACCATATATTTGGCTCTATTTACCCTTTACTACCCATCCCACCCCCTTTCCTCTGGTAACCACCATACTGTTGTCTGTCTGTGTCTGTGAGTTTCAGTTTTACATAACACATATGAGTGAAATCATATGGTTCTTAGCTTTTTCTGACTGACTTACTTTGCTTAGCATAATATATTCTTAAGGTCCATCCATGTTGTCACAAATGGCAGTATTTCATCTGTTCTTATGGCTGAGTAGTATTCCATAGTATATATATACCATATCTTCTTTATCCAATCCTCAGTGGAAGAGGACCTAGGGTGCTGAGGCATATTAGCCTGGTGGGGGACACATGAACCAAAGTCCTGCCTCTATTTGTTTGCAACAAAATAAGGAGAATTTTACCATTAAAAATAATAAATAATATAACATAAAATGACTATTTTATATGTTTTAAGATTGCTGAATTTCTCTGTACTGACAGGATTAGAGAAGACTTCTTAGGAAAAAAAATGTCTGTTGAGCTGAAGAAATGAGCAATTGCACAGAAGCATAAAATGCCACACAGTTCCTGCCCCAGTCTAAAATCCCACTGAAACAGTGATCAAAGCACCCATTTTGAACAGAGCAAGCAGCTTTTCTGAATGTTTTAAACTCTCACATTTATCTCCAAGGACCATATTTATTTATTCATTCATTCATTTCTTCTTTTCTTCCTTTCTTTCTTGTTTCTTCTTTTCTTTCTTTCTTTCTTTCTTGCTTATTTATTTATTATTTTCAAATAAATTTAAATACCAGGATTGGTTCTAACAGAAAGAATTCTGGAAAGCACCTAAACTAATATGGAGATTCCCGCCCTTCAAATGAGTAGAGATTGTACTTTTCTTCTAAATTTCAGTCACACGGGTGTATTTTTACCCAGGTAAGAATTAGATCTAGTTAAAAAATGCTAGTTTTAAAAGTTGACTAGTCAAATGTTTATCTAACTTCACCATCCCAACAACTCAAATGCTTCCTCTTCTACATCCCTAATGTGTAGCTACCGCCTACCAGGTACCATTTCTACCAAGAAATTAAGAGGCCCTTACTCTCTTAGATCTTTTCTTCCTCCACACATAGACTTTCCTACACACACACACACACACACACACACATTGTGAGAGAAAGAATAAAATTCTGTCCGTACATATCTCCTCACTGTCATGAAACTGCCTTGAAAGCCCAAGAAAAAATGCACTATCAAGAGAGAGTGTGTGTTAATTTCATCAACCCTTAATGATGGAATCCAAAAAGAGAATATATATTATTCTATACACACACACACACACACACACACACACACACACACACACACTAGTTGCCCAAGGTCTCTTCAACTGCCTTGGCAACAAGTAAGTAAATCCATTCCAAATAAGTCTTTTTACAAGGACTAATTTATATTATTTTTATTTTTTATACTATGTTATCTTTATTAATTTACATTATTTTTATTCTCATTACTTTAGCACAAGTTTACTGGAAATTTCAGAAGGTACAACTAAGCAAAAAGAATAGAAATCTCCTACAATCCAGCCATCACTCTGCTATAAAATAGTTTGTGAGCGACTTTTTCCTTCTAGATTATAATTCCCCTGAGGCTAAAGAACATATTTTGTTTATCTTTTTAGCTTTAAATATATGCACATAATTAAAACCTGAATTTCAACCTGGCAGGTGCAAGGGTGTAGAGAAGTAATGAGAAGCTTTTTCAAACTGCAAAGCCTGCCACAGATCCCTTCTCCACGTAACACCCTTTACTAGACATTCTAGAGCAGTGATTTGAAACCTTAGCTACACACTGAAATCACCAGGTCAAACCTCAGACCAAGGTTCTCAGCATTGGCACTTCTGTCAATTTGCCCTGGACAAACAGCTGAGACTACAATGTGGCGGCTGGGCTGTGCATTGTTTAGCAGCATCTGTGACCTCTACCCACTAGATGCCAGAAGTAACCCTTTTTCCAGCTGTGATCATCAGAAATGTCTTCAGACATTTTGCCTCTGGGTGACATAGTTCATCTCATTTGAGAACTATGGCTCTCAACCAATTAAATCAGATTCTCTGGGATCTAGGAGCATCAAGATTTTAAAAGTCCCTGGGAGATTCTGCTGTGTCACCCGGGAAGCGCCAAGAGAATGAGACCGTATCTGTCATTCCATCTTGTTCACTGCTCTACCACCAGGCCCAGCACAATGCCTGGGTACAGTAGGCTCTTTAAAAAGCAACCAACTAATTAATTAAATGGTAATTAATTGAAATGGTACATAATTACAGAAATAAAAAATCTCAGGGTAAGAACAATCATTTGTAAAGTCTCATAATCTAATTATGATCACAATCAACACAAACTTGTCTCAAAAGCAAAATAAACTTCATCTATTTGTTCTTGAATGCTGAATAACCACAAGCAAAATATGCTATTTTTTGCTTTAAACTATAATTGACATAATGGCATATTGGTGTAGATGCTCAGTTGTGCCTTCTAAATATAAATATTCATAATCTGGGTTACATTTTTCCAATGTGTTGACTTAACATAAAAGCAATGTTTTTATGAGGCCAAAATTCAGCCTACACTGGCCCCCCTGACAGCACCTGTCATGTCTTCTTACTTCTCAAATGATAATGTATCTGAAATTGTATAAATTAGTAGAAGTTATCCTCCATGTATATGCAATGATAAGGGATTTCTAAATTTTATTTCCTCTATTTTATTTCTTAGACTTAGGAAATTTAGAAAAGTATTTAAGCCAGTGGCTTGAATTTGAGGGAAAATGTATATATATATTTGGCTGTTCATAATTTTTGTGAAGATATTTATAATAATGGAAATTATGAATAAAATAGCTTTTCCTCATTTTCCCTTGCCTCCTATCCAATTTTTTTCTTCATGAGTTATTTTTCTTTGGCATAGTCAGATGATGACTAAAAAAGTACCTTTTATGTATAATTTGCCTGCCTAACAACTGAGTGAGTGACTGACTGAACTATAGAATGCAGGAGTGTTTGAGAAAGCCTAGCACAGCCCACAGAAAAATCTACCCAGGAATATTTGTTCACTATTGGGTTGATTCTATGGAGAAGATATAACAACAACAGTTAACATTGCAAACACAATATGCTTTGCATGTCTTAACACATCTAAATTCTCATAAACAACCTTACGAAGTATTATTTTTATTTTATGAATGAGGATTACTCAACAAAAAGAAGTAATTTTCCCATGACTATACTAATCATCCGTTTCTATTCCTACCTATCTAGTATGATTTCCTCACATTATAGAAAATTGGTTTTCAATCGTGCTCCTAATGAGATACATGAGATTTAAAAAAAAAAAATACTGATGATCCTAAAATAAAAGAGACATGATACCAATTGTTGACATGATACCATAAGAATGCAAATGGTTGATGAGGATATGGAGCAACTGAAATTTCCATACATGGCAGATAAGAATGCAAACTGGTACAAACGCTTTGGGAAAAACATAATCTAGCAAGTTATTTGTCATATGGTAAGGAACAGATAGATTGGCTTCAGTGTTTTGGTTTTCAGTTATTTGATGTTTGGGTAATAGACTCTTTGAATGGCTCCTTTGAGAATCTATTCACT
>NW_005871118.1:4346013-4351119 GCF_000147115.1 Myotis lucifugus | reverse complement strand
CTCCTGAGGTTACAACCAAAAGTGATAAACAGACGCATTCTAAAGATATTGGCTGGACATCCCTGGAGTCCCCTAGAAACACACACATTTTGAACTGGAAGAAACCGTGCAAGTCCAGAAGGGCCTTTACTTTGCAAATGAGAATTAAGCTCTCTCGAGATGAATATTGAAATGAATTGAGTGACTTGACCAAGTCAGGTGAGTGCAGGAGCCTGGATGAATGAGCACATAAGCTGCTTTAGGAGAAACACCTGCCCACCTCCAAAAGCCACCTCCCTTTGGTTCACTATTACTCGCCAACCAAGGCAAAATTCTGAGATGGAGAGAAGGTATCTTGAGGTCTTGATCCCATACTTCCCTGAGTGTTTTCATGCAGCCCTGCACCCAATCAGGCCTGTTTTTCAGGTCGTGTACAAAGATTTATATTCTTTCTTTTCCACCATCAGAATACCTTCCTTGAAGGAACCAAGATAGTGGCGTAGGCAAATGCCTGTACTCGCTGCCTCCCACAACCACATCAAAATTACAACTAAAATACAGAACAACCATCATCCAGAACCACCGGAAAGCTGGCTGAATGAAAGTCCTACAACTAGAAAAGTAAAGAAGAAAGCACACTGAGACCGGCTGGAGGTGTGGAGGTGTGGAATAGGCTGGCCGGGCACCCACGTAGGCTGCTTTTTTAATCGGGAGGGAGATTGCCTCTTCAGAGGCCACCAGAGGAGCAAGGGGTCCCAGCCCCACACCAGATCCCCAGCCTAGGGTCCCAGAGCTGAGAAAAAAGTCCCTACAGGCAGTAAGAAACACAGGCTGTAAAAACCAGTGCAGACTGGGGCTGAGTGACACACAGGCTGCTGGAGACCCAGCTGCTCCACTTAAAAGCCCAACACCATGAACTGAACTTACAAGCTCCTGCTTCCTCTGAGCTCCAGCACCAGGGCAAGGCTCTGGGGGACCCAGACACATATGAGGAGAAAATGGACTGTCTGGTATCAGGGCAGGAACTCGGGGGTGGCTTTCTTCCACACAGAGATGCTTGCAGGGGTCATTGTTCCCGTGCTGGGACCTCCCCAGTTACAGGGCTGACTGGCAGCCATTTCTGTTTGCTCCACCCCGGTGATTCCCTGAGACCCCGCCCACCCAATTTACAACCCCACTCAAGCTGTGTGCAGCAGCCTTTGCATATGAATGGCCTGTCCTTTCTTAGGCTAAAAACCTGTCAAACAAGCTTCAGCTGGGTCAAGGAGCCCCAAACCTATGAATAAAAAGCCCAAGACTTGCCCTAACTGGTTTGGCTCAGTGGATAGAGCGTTGGCCTGAGGACCGAAGGGCCCCAGGTTCGATTCCGGTCAAGGGCATGTACCTTGGTTGCGGGCACATCCCCAGTAGGGGGTGTGCAGGAGGCAGCTGATCGATGTTTCTAACTTTCTATTCCTCTCCCTTCCTCTCTGTAGAAAATCAATAAAATATATTTAAAAAAAAAAAAAAAAGGCCAAGACTCAGCACCAGCACCAGCACCAGCTTGCCTTGCTTCACAGCTGGGCCTCATCTGGCCACTTCCAAACCCCAAACAAAGAGGAGGAATCTGCAGGTCTCTCTGTAGCTCCTGCTTGGTGGACCCAGGCAGTGGCTAACTCCCTGGAGACCCAAGAGCCAGTATACCCAGTGATCAGTGTCAGACCATACCAAATTACAACTCTTCACATCCATAAGCAACACACTCAAGGAGTAGACTCAGTGAGCACCAAAACCCCACTGAAGCAAGTCCTACTCCATAAGGGTGTCTCCTGCACAGCAGCTCTCCCACTGTAGTCAAAGCTGGTCCCCACAGCCAATTGACCTGGAGGTCAATTCCTTCCAGTGACACCAATAGCAATCAACTACAACAGGCTCAACTACAACAAGACTGTGCACATAGCCCACAAAGGGGTGCACCTAGAGTGTCCACCTCAGGTAATTGGGGAGGCTGAGCCACTGGGCCCTATAGCATATCTACTACACAAGGCCACTCTATCAACTCAAGGAGACTTAGCAGCTCTACCCAATACATTGAAACAAACACAGGGAAGCAACCAAAATGCAGAGACAAAGAAACATGTCACAAATGAAAGAAATGGAAGAAAGCAAACTACTGGATATAGAGTTCAAAACCACAGTTATTAGGTTACTCAAGAATCTTCTAGAAACCTCCAAGAGATTTAGTGACTTTCAAAGATCTTAATGAAAATGCCAAAAAAAAAATGGAAAAGGACCAATCAGAATTTAAGCATACACTGACTGAAATAAAGAATAATATACAGGGATTCAACAGTAGACTAGAAGATCCCGAGAATCAAATCAAAGATTTGAAATATGAGGAAGCAAAAAACACCCAACCAAAAGAGCAAAAGAAAAAAGAATCCAAAAATATGAAGATGTTGTAAGGAGCCTCTGGGACAACTTCAAGTGTACCAACATCCAAATTATGGGGGTTTCAGAAGAAGAGAGCAAGATATTAAAAACCTATTTGAAGAAATAATGACAGAAAACTTTCCCTACCTGGTGAAAGAAGTAGACTGACAAGTCCAGGAAGCACGAGAACCCCAAACAAGAGGAACCCAAAGAGGACCACACCAAGACACATCATAATTAAAATGCCAAGGGCAAAAGACAAAGAAAGAATCTTGAAAGCAGCAAGAGAAAAGCGTTAGTTGCCTACAAGGAAGTGCCCATACGACTGTCAGCTGATTTCTCAACAGAAACTATGCAGGCCAGAACGGAGTGGCAAGAAATATTCAAAGTGATAAATAGCAAGAACCTACAACCAAGATTACTTTACCCAGCAAAGCTATCATTTAGAAATGAAGGTCAGATAAAGAGCTTCACAGATAAGAAAAAGCAAAAGGAGTTCATCACTACCAAACCAGTATTATATGAAATGCTGAAGGGTATTCTTTAAGAAGAGGAAGAAGAAGGAAAAGGTAAAGATAAAAAATATGGCAACCAATACATATCTATCAACAATTGCATCTAAAAATCAAATGAATAAAAAATTTGATGAACAGAATAAACTGGTAAATGGAATAGAATCAGGGGCATGGAAATGGAACAGACTGACGATTCTCAGAGGGAAGGGGGTGTTGGGGGGTGTGGGAAGAGATTAGATAAAGATCTTATATGCATATATGCATTACCTATGGACACAGACAATAGGATGGCGAGGGCCTGGGACGGAGTGGGAACTGGGTGGAGGGGGGAAAAGAGAGGGACATCTGTAATAATATCAACAATAAAGTTGTTGTTTTTTTAAAGAATATCTTCCTTTTCTAGTCTTCCCAACCATATGGATTAAACCAATCTACCCTTCACTATACATAATTGATTTAATCTTTGCAGGAGGGTTTTCTTGGAAAGAGAAAGTTTTGTTGGGTCCCAGGAATGGCTCTAATGATAGCACCAGGAGAAGATCTGGGTTGGGGCTTGGCAGCAGCTTTAAAGCTTCTGTAAAATAAATTTGAACTGGTGGCTGGTCCAGAATTGTTATGTCAGAGGCACTCAGAGGAGCCATTCTGGTGGAAAGGGAGACTATGGGGCTTTTCGTGAATGTGCATTTGCCTAGTAAACCCACTGGTTTTATATGTACTTTACCAAAAAATTTACTTGGAGTGGCTTTGGAGACATTGATGGAAATAAGGCCAAGCCACTCCTTGGACATATCAGCTGATACTTTTCAAAACTGGTAGTATTTGGTCAACAGAGCTGATCCAAAATCTGATCTTACTTTCTCACAAATTCCTGCCTTCCAAATCCTGGTCATGGGTGACTGAGCCTTTTCCTTAAATAAAAAACAGCCAGTATAAACCATTAGTACTGCCCTAAAAACACTCTATGTACTTTTAAATGACATTTTAATAGAAGTAGAGAATAGGGCCAGTTTATGCAGAGCTGGCTAAATCATTTTCCAACTTATGAACTGATTTAAAAACCAGAAATTTAATATTATAACGTACATGTATTTTGCACACTTGGGAAAGAAGGAGTGAAAGGCTTTATCTAATGTATCAGACTAGGGATCTGCTATCAGTCCAGGGCTGCCTGATTCCATCCTGACATATGGCATATAGTTTCAGGTAAATATGGGCTGATATTTTGGAGCAGTAGGTCAATCCATACTTAGAACATAGCACAAAAAAAGCCCTTAAACATATCCACTACCATTTCCACCCACTCACTCATATTTAAATATATTTATATGAGAGTTACAGAATCACAAGATTTACAAAGGAAGAACTGAAAAATCCACACCTCAAAACAGCCAAGCTGTCAGTCACTGTCAGCAGGCCTCAGATAGTTGGAGCAAATTATAAATTCCTTGAAGCCTGCAGTGAATCTTAATCATTTCTTGTATTTCCTCTGCCTCCCACCTAGATCCCAGCACTTAATAAATGTTTCCTACTGGAAAAATAAGAATTCTGAATTTATTATCAATTTTTCCAAAAACATATCATGGCAGATAAGCCATTTCTCTAATTCATATCTCAACTGGCCCAGTTATTATAAAGTCTGTCCTTCCCATTTATATATATACTAGGGGCCCAGTGCACAAAAATTTGTGCACTGGGGAGGGGGTTTCCTCAGCCCAGCTTGCCCCCTATCACATACTGGGAGCCCTAGGGGATGTCCTACTACCTGCTCCCTGCTCCCCTTGGGGAGCGGGCCTAAGCCACAGTCTGGCCTCCCTTTGTGGAAGGCGACTGGGCTGATCAGGGGAAGGCAACAGCCCCATCACCCCGCTGCTGCAGCCACTGCCAGTCACCGCAGCCACCAAGGTGTTTTCATCAACACGGACTCCAGTCCCTTTACCATGAAAAAATGACAACTTTCTTTAGGCATTTTCAAGAAGTGTCTTTCATAGGATATGACATTTCTTTCTTTCTTTATCCTCACCTGGGGATATGTTTCCATTGATTTTTAGAGAAATGTGGAAAAGAAAGGGAAAGACAGAGAGAAACATCAAAGTGAGAGGAACACTTTGATTGGTTGCCTCCTGCATGAGCCCTGACCTGGTCCGGAGCCAGGGATGAACGTGCAACTTAGGTACATGCCCTTGGTTCAGAATTGAACCCA